>NW_027134021.1:0-18036 GCF_037392515.1 Haliotis asinina
GTTCTGCCGAAGACGCTCGATCCATAAGCGGCCATGGTGTAGCAAAACGGAAAACTATCGAGTCTTGACAGGGGGCTCAATGGCGAGTTTGCGAGAAGCAGAACGATATGCTGGTGTTGCATAGCAGGCGAGGGGACGATCCCGAGAGGAGAGTCGATGATGGTGAAACGGTAGCTGGCGCAGGCAAACCCGTTCGAGTCTTGATTTGCCCGTGAGCAAGTGTAGACTCTGCTGACTTTTGCCTAGAGATGGGTGATAGTGTCGGAAGCAGAGCGACAGGTTGGTGTTGCATAGCAGGCGAGGGGACGATCCCGAGAGGATAGGCGATGATGGTGACAGGGTAGCTGGCGCAGCGAACCGGTTCGAGTCTTGATTCGCCCGCAAGCAAGTGCATACGCCGGTGATTTTACCTAGAAGCAGGCGATGTCTCAGCCACGAAGCAGGCAAAACACTGGTGTTGCACAGAGGTTGAGGGGGCGACCTCGAGACGAGAGGCGATGATGGTAAAACGGTAGCTGGCGCAGGCAAACCCGTTCGAGTCTTGATTTGCCCGTGAGCAAGTGTAGACTCTGCTGACTTTTACCTAGAGATGGGTGATAGTGTCGGAAGCAGATCGACAGGCTGGTGTTGCATAGCAGGCGAGGGGACGATCCCGAGAGGAGAGTCGATGATGGTGAAACGGTAGCTGGCGCAGGCAAACCCGTTCGAGTCTTGATTTGCCCGTGAGCAAGTGTAGACTCTGCTGACTTTTACCTAGAGATGGGTGATAGTGTCGGAAGCAGATCGACATGCTGGTGTTGCATAGCAGGCGAGGGTCGATCCCGAGAGGAGTGCCGATGATGGTAAAACGGTAGCTGGCGCAGGCAGACCAGTTCGAGTCTTGACAGGAGACTCTAGGTCGATTTGGTGGTAATTGTTCATGATTTGCCGTGTCAAATCTTTGCGATTCCCTAAGGTGTGGCATATGGGAAATGAGCGGTTTATTGCTGTAGTGTCTACAGCTACGTGAGACATCTACTTGATGGGTAGATGCGACGGCATGACATGCCAGACGGACATTGACGTTTTGTTATGCATGTTGATGTAAAGCGTAGTGTGTGTTGTTCACGTGTAGCAGCTCAACTGCCAACAGTACTTGAAGAACCACGACCTCCTTCCTACGTCGACTCAAGTGTGCCTTCACAGCAATCAGACTTTGGAATGAAAGTTGTATCCTTCCAGGTTTCATGATTTGTATGATACATTTGTGTTAACATATTTGAGGTATCTGTCCATTATGTACGGCAATTGTATGGGTATTCAATAATTCGTGAGCTATGGTTATCATGGTGCATGCTAAATTAAAAGAACAACCTAACGCTGTTCCCTTCTAATCCAAACCATTAACCTCCAATCAAAGTAACATAAAATTAAAACGGAAAGTCCACGTCCTTCTCTCTACACCAAATCACTAACCCATTCCGAATTAACCTAAATGACATAACCTTAAAGCTAAAATCATCAATACCGACAATGTTAAAACTAATCCGCTAACCTAAACCTAAATGACATAAATTTAAAGCTAAAACCATGAATACCGCGGTGCGTATAACTGAATAATAAACACTGACAATGACAGAACGTAAAACTGGAGATAAACGCCAAACTAAAAGGACAAAAGTAACACCGCCTAAACCACTTAACCCCAAACCAAAAACATTAAATTAACGTGAAAAAATTACCAAGAGAGAGAGAAGGTGACTACGAAACTCAAACATTACCAACTCAAACCAAAAACACCTAACACCACTAATAAAAAACTAAAAGCGCGAAATAAACAAAGTAGGTGGAAAAGGGTAGACGATGTAACCCTTGACCCAAGTGAAATGGTATACTTGCATCAAGGTCTACAAAGTCAGTCGTTCGGCCGAGGCATTGATAATATGTTACCGGGTGAAGGTGCCATATTTTCAATGCCTACAAACTGGCCCGGAAAAATTGTCTTTAATTCCAGCTGGTGTGATGCTTAGTACCGGGTTTCCATGTTTGCCGATAGTTTGATGTTGCATGGAAATGTAGCCTTGGTATTGTCTTTAGTTCCAGCTGGTGTGATCCGTACTCCCGATAGTTTGATGCTGCATGGAAGTTGTTTGATGTTGTATGGAAATGTAGCCTTGGCATTGTCTTTAATTCCAGCTGGTGTGATGCTTAATGCCGGGTTTCCATGTTTGCCGATATTTTGATGTTGCATGGAAATGTAGCCTTGGTATTGTCTTTAGTTCCAGCTGGTGTGATCCGTACTCCCGATAGTTTGATGCTGCATGGAAGTTGTTTGATGTTGTATGGAAATGTAGCCTTGGCATTGTCTTTAATTCCAGCTGGTGTGATGCTTAATGCCGGGTTTCCATGTTTGCCGATATTTTGATGTTGCATGGAAATGTAGCCTTGGTATTGTCTTTAGTTCCAGCTGGTGTGATCCGTACTCCCGATAGTTTGATGCTGCATGGAAGTTGTTTGATGTTGTATGGAAATGTAGCTTTGGCATTGTCTTTAATTCCAGCTGGTGTGATGCTTAATGCCGGGTTTCCATGTTTGCCGATAGTTTGATGTTGCATGGAAATGTAGCCTTGGTATTGTCTTTAGTTCCAGCTGGTGTGATCCGTACTCCCGATAGTTTGATGTTGCATGGAAGTTGTTTGATGTTGTATGGAAATGTAGCCTTGGCATTGTCTTTAATTCCAGCTGGTGTGATGCTTAGTACCGGGTTTCCATGTTTGCCGATAGTTTGATGTTGCATGGAAATGTAGCCTTGGTATTGTCTTTAGTTCCAGCTGGTGTGATCCGTACTCCCGATAGTTTGATGTTGTATGGAAGTTGTTTGATGCTGTATGGAAATGTAGCCTTGGTATTGTCTTTAATTCCAGCTGGAGAGAAAGCGAAGACACTGCCTTTGTGATTCTTAGCGTTACTACAGGTCACCCTCACACAAGACAAACACAATCACATCACATCACTACATTGTCTGGAATTGTGCCGTGACTGGTGTCATGTTTGCAGAAGCACTTGTCGGGGTGGGACACACAAGCTTGGCTCTGATGCTTTGATGGTAATGCCTAATCCGTGAGTTTCTGAGTGAGAAGCCAATCAAAGTGGCGGCAATTACGACTGAAAACACCAATCATTGACTCGTTGTTTTATCCCATAACTGAACGAGATGAGTGAGTCGTGTCAGGCTTAAGCTAACAACAGGTCTTAATCCATGAACGATTGATCCCGTGAGTTCAATGCAGAGCTCAGTACAAACACGTATCAATGACCCAGGCTATATATACTTAGCAGTCAGATACGAGCATCACGGCACTTGTGCTGATATTATTTGACACAACTCATTGTCAGAAATCGTTTTTGAAGACTAACTTCATTCAAGTCATGGCCTGCGCACTTTTTGAAGCTCCTGTTTCAAAGCCACTGCACTTTGCCATCCTGGGGCATAGTTTCGTGCGGCGACTTGTTCAAGTCTGTCCCCCTCCACATGGCATCCTCACTACCGTGCGTGGGATCGGAGGGGCGACCGTCGCTCGGATGAAAGCTGAGGTGGATGCCCTTGATGCAGCTTTTCAGGGCATTGTGTTCTTTCAAGTGGGAGAGAACGACGTGTCGGCCTCTACTGATCCTCGGGACCTGGTCGAAGACCTGCTGGATCTTCTGGACTACCTTCGGTGGAAACGGCCAGGCTCCAGGGCGGTGATAGGGAGTCTGTTTCCGAGGGTAAAACCAAGGAACATGACGGTCTCTGCCTACAAGCGGAAGGTGGAGGAGGCGAACCGGCGCTTGAAGAAGATGTTGCGACGCCGTCTGGATGCCACCCTTTGGGAACACAGCCAGCACATGAGGATGGGACCTGCGCTGCTAGCCAAGGACGGCGTACACCTGACACCAAAAGCTAATGGGCAGTTCTGGCTTTCAATTCGTAAGTGTATGTGTAGGTATGTTTAATCACTCTCACTCACTCACTCGCGTGATATCAAATAAGCTGTTTTGCATCCCGCCGCACGCACAGGCTTTGGCTTTGGGTGGCTTTAAGGGTGGGAAAACATAACGGCAGCCACACGTGTCGCACATGACGCGAAAGTCAAGACACAGGGCTTCCGACCCATGTCGAAGACAAAACCCTGGGGTCGATGTACGAAACATGACAAGTACCTACAGCGTGAAAAAATTGCCATAAATCGGGCTTAAAAGCGCCCCGGCGTCGAACCCGGTAAAGATTTGTCACTTCTGATGTTACCACCAGATAGCCCTGGGGACCAGCTTCACGTCGATGTGAAACCTGTCAATAGGATGTGAATATTCAACGTTCGAGTGACGTTTAAAAGATGCTCTCCGAGTAAGGCTTTTGTCTTGGTAAAATTACAGGTCTATAACAGATGGGAAAATGGGCGTGGACGCCCAACCAGGCACCCCATGTCGACCCCGTGATAACCCCAGGTGCTTCATGCACGTGGCCGAATTTTCATGTATGATATGTGTGCAGTATGTCTCTTTCTCCCGGGATGGGACAATTAGTGAACGCAGGATGCATAGATCAAACCCTGGTGATATCAAATCTGAGCTGTTTTGGCCTCCGTTACGCGCACGGGGCTTAGCTTTGGGTGGCTTTAAGGGTGGGAAAACATGACTGCACCCGCATGTGTCGCACATGACGTGAAAGCCAAGACACAGGGCTTCCGATCCAGAGTCAAATCAAAACCCTGGGGTCGATGTACGAAACATGACAAGTACCCGCAGCGTGAAAAGCTGCCAAAAATCGAGTTACATCGGACTTTAAAGCGTCCCGACGTCGAACCTGTCGACGGCAGGTCATTTCTGATGACACCGCCAGATAGCCCTGGAAACCAGCTTTACGTCGATGTGCAACATAGGAATGGGCCGTGCATGGTCAGCGCCCAGGCGGCCGTTAAGTGACGGCACCCTACGTCTCTTGCTCCCTGATATAGGCCACCCAGATTGTATCACCTATTGCAGCACGGCTCCCTTGGGAGCTGCATTCGCCGCCTTACACGCGCATCCTGCACGTCATTGGATAGCGGGACCCTTGCGCGTCACGTAGAATTTTTCCGTTTCTTTTTTGGCAAATTTATAGCCCAGCAATTAAGGTTTCCGTGATTTTAGGCCTTCTGAATTTCTTCCACAGGAGTCTCGGTGGAAGACTTTTCTTCCACCCAGCCTCCGGTGGAAGTCGCTCGCGCCATTGTATTTTGGAAGCCTTTTACTTTGTGATATCTATGCATGTTATACATGGTTGGAAACCCGATCCAACGCTCTCTCCAAAAATGCAAACGTGATTCTAATGGTGCCCCTGGTAACCAGTCCAGATTGAATCTCCGACATGATGGTTTGTGTAATTTTGTTGAACTTCAATTCTTCTATATCACAGTAGTCATCATGCCACCATAGTCCGGTCATGATCTAATGGCAACCACTCTTACGATTCACCTTAGAAAATGCATTTCTATACTGCGTTTGAAAGCCAGTTAAAGCGTGTGTCAGACAGTGTATAAAACGCACACGTTGCGCATTTAGTGGTGGAGCTACATGGGTTTTCATGTGCGAAATGCAACAAATACCGCAGGTGATATAGATTGGCGGAATTTACATAAATCTGTTCACCGGCTATACCGGCGTCGTTAATATTTACAACTACAAAGCATTTGCAAGGGGATTCATGTGGGATTCTGGAAATGTGCAACATGCTGGTGTGCAACATTAGACATTCGCTCTACACAGGAATCAATATACGTGACAGAGCTAAAGTTGCAACGAACTGGAATAAAGCCATAGAAGCAACGCCTGTGGTCTTAATATATAAACTTTTACGGTGGTGGAAAGCCCTTGAAAGTGCGGTTCTGCCAAGGTGTAATGTGCATTCGAGTCGCGTCTGAGAGTCAAGCAATGCGCGCCATTATGTAAATGCATTTGCGCCAATGGCGGGTAAAGTAGTCGGGGATCCGGCGCTCGTCTCCCGTCAGTGTTACGGCAGCTATAATTTCACGATCCACCATCCAAAATTTAATGTTTAACATGCATCTGAAAGCCCTTGAAAGTGCGGCTCTGCCAAATTATAACGGGCGTTCGAGCAACATGAGATAATCAGGCAATGCGCGTCATTACGTAACTGTTCTTGTGCGACTGGTAGGTAAAAACGGAGATCTGGCGCGTACCTTCCGCCAGCTATTATTTCATTATCCTTCATCCAAAATGAAAGATTTAAAATGCATCGGAAAGCCCTTGAAAGTGCGGTTGTGCCAAGGTGTGACGTATATTCGTGTCACCTCAGACAGTCAAGCCATGCGCGTCATTATGCAACTGCTGATGGCGGTTAAAGTCGGGGGTCTGGCGCACGTCTCCCGTCAGTGTTACGGCACCTATAATTTCACGATCAATCATCCAACATTTAATGTTTCAAACGCACCTGAAAGCCCTTGAAAGTGCGTCTATGCCAGGTTATAATATGCATTCAAGGAACGTCTTTTAATCAAGGAATGCGCGGCATTATGTAACTGTACTTGTGCGTGTGGCTGGTAGAATTGGGGATCTGGCGCGCATCTTTCCTCAGCTGTTACTTCAGCATCAGAAACCAATGGTGTAAAAGGGGTCGGTAATACCTTGACAATGTGGATGTGCCAAGGTATACTGTGCATTCGAATAAACGTTCCCTTATGTAACGACGCGCATCAAACAGACAAGATGGCGCCATGCTCTGACAACTGTAACTTATCACAAAGGCCGCCTCTGTCTGGCCACTTAGTTACTGAGTTGCGTTCGCAACTCCTTATCATCATTATTTTCATAACTTCTTTCAGATCTGTCCGCATGGACTGATTGTATATACTACGAGTACACGTTCTTCTCTACCTTCCTGTAAACTTAATTACTCCGTGATTAGCTGCATATCACTCGTCTGTGTTCACATCTTCGTACCCTGGAGATGCTATTTATCAGCAATTGTAATTTCGTCACCTGCCTTGCTCTCTTATGGTTATAATCACTCAGCTTGGGTCACTTCCTTTTGACATGCCGCTACTTTGTGATTTTAAACCTCGTCGCCCCACTGACTTCAACTTTGCGTATAAAATTCCTTTGGCATGTGCAATTCACACCTTTTGGCATGCTCTTGCCCCTCCAAATGGACATCACGCATGGAATGGAGATGGACAATTTCCAGTTTCCTCCTCCCCCGTAGAAACATCCGGCTTGGCCACGTGAACTTCATCTAAACCATCCCATTGGTTGTCTGACCGCGACATGGTAATATAAGGGAATGCATGTCACTGCAATTTCATCATCACAGACCAAGTGTCTTAGTGGATCACTACCAGTCAGCGCTGGCAATCACCATTGGCAAGTGAACTTTACTTTTATTTCTTCTCGTTTGTTCTTAATTTCTGCATTTTTCAGTCATTTACGTTGCTCACTTTATCAAACTGATACTCAACATTACTAGGTTTATTCCCTAAATAGACATATCGTATAAGCAGTTTATTTCTTAATTTGTTCAAGACTGTGACATCCAGACCAATCATTCCCAGAAAGTAAGTGTCCCAGCACTATCATCAAGTATGCCTTCCACAAACATTTCGGTCGTTTGTCAAAAGTGTAAAACATATTACAAAGGCATCGCGCATTTAAAGCAATGTTATCCTGGTAGCTCTACTCCTGGTCTACACGCCATACACGCCCAAAATCGCCGCCGTAGCGAGTCCTATACTGCTACACAGCTGGTGTCAATGTCGGCTCTACTGGCATTTTGTGGCACATACAGTGTCAACAAAAATCAAATCCCTGATTACATCAGGGTACTTAAACACTTTGGCCACACAATTCAAGGAGAGGACGCATCTGCAGCCTCTCCTTCAACTAGTAATCCAATGCCGAGTACCAGTGCTGGTTTAACTGGGTCTACCAGAAGTGGTACTCGGTATAATTACAAACAAAACACAGTCAGGGCTAATCTTACAAACACTGGCTTATACGATAGGTTCCCTGAAAGTGAGCCGACACTTTCAGGGTTTTATCAATATTTAACCAATATTCTTAAAAAAGCAGGGCGTAATGCTGGTGACACGTGTCGCCGCGTTTCTAAGTTTTTCTATTATATCCAAAAACATGTTTTCCCAAATAGTAATATGGCTTGTATCAACTTTGATATATTTGAGCATGTAGATGAAATTCATTATTTTAACACGGTCCTTTCACAAAATGGGGTATCTGCAGGTGGCATTAAAAATTACATGTCAGCTGTCAAATCCTTTCTCAGCTACTGCCAAACGTACGTTCAAATGTCCCCAAGGGTTTTCGATAATTTGCGTAGGTTTACAAGTGCTACGCATTGTTCATATACAGGTGTCTCTAGCCAGTATAAACGCGAAGAGGTCCGTAAATCTGTTACAGAATTCAGAGATGAAACCAAACAACCGCCGCCCATTTCCGTTGTTCAAAAGGGGTACACCGATCCTGCAACCAGACAAGAGGTGAGGGACATCCTGGACCGGGCCAAGGCAGATCAACTTCCATCTGAGGACGATCAGCGCCTGGTGATGCGGTACTTGTCTTGTGGGATAATTCAACTTGGACATGCCCAAAGACCTTCAGTGCCGTCGTGTATGAAGTTGGCAGATTTCAATAAGGCACGGTGTGTTGCCGGGAGGTACCAACTTTCTTTCATGGACCACAAGACGTCCATGAGCTTCCTGGTCACCCTAAGCTTGTCCAAAGAGGATTACGACATGTTCAGGGATTACCGTCAATATGTACGTGGTGACATGCCTGAAGATGCTCTACCGGACAAATCGCCTTTCTTCAGGAGAGTGGACGGCACTGAAGTGGGGAATATGTGTCTCGAGTTGGCCCGCTATCAGAGGACAAGAGGTTTCCTTAAACCCAACTTCGAAAACGAACGGAGGACATTTACGGCCACGGATGTTCGGAAAGCTTTGGAGACTGAAGTGGCAAGGCAGCATCCCGATGATGCTGCAAAACGTAAGATGGCCAGTGACTATCTTGCACATGGCCAAAAGACTGTCAGTAGGTACTACGCTAAGAAGACTCCCTTACAGGCTGCTAGTGAGTGTGCTTTTGTGCAAGATGTTATCCAACAAGCAGCGGGTACATCAAACGCTGAGGAATCTGCATCGGCGTCAGTTCCAACAGATTCCTCCAGCCAGCTCCAGCCCCAGACCCACCCCCTTGAAGGTAGGGGGAAGGGAAAAGGGAAAAGCAAAGGAAAAGGCAAGCTCATAAAGCCCAAAAGGTGAGAAACAAGTAGATGAAAGTGAAAGTAGACCGGAAAGTTGATAAAGCCAAACCCGTAGGATAGAAGTAGTAGGTTATAGCCTGTAATTCCATAACCTTATGTCAGTTTCGACCCATTAGGTTTATACAGCAGTAGTAAAGGGGTTCGCTGTTCGAACTTGCTGTTGTGGGAATGGTGCAGGAAAAGCTACATGACACTAGACCAGAGAGTAGATCAAACCAAAACCGTAGGATAGAAGTAGTAGGTTATAGCCTGTAATTCCATAACCTAATGTCAGTTTCGACCCATTAGGTTTATACAGCAGTAGTAAAGGGGTTCGCTGTTCGAACTTGCTGTTGTGGGAATGGTGCAGGAGAAGAAAAATGGCACTCTTAAATGAGCAACCTCCACGTGGTGAGTGCTGGTTAACACAAATAGCTCATAATGTATTTGGTTCAGTTATACAATTCTTTATGTATCTAATGTGTTATGTCTTTTTCAGATATATTTTTCTATATCCATTCTGCGCTACATAAGTCAAATTTCAAATGCAATGCAATGTTTCGTTCATGTGGTTTCGCAAAAGTCTATTTCATGATATATTTGGTTCAAACATACAATTCTTTATATATCTAACATACTATATCTTTTTCAGCTATATTTTCTTTCTACCAAAGATGCTAGGCATGTCCGTAGGTGATGCCGCTTGTCCGTTCCGTCGCAACGGCGCCGGTAGCGGAAGTAGACTTTCGTTCTAATTTCGTTATCCCTCATTGGATTTCTAATATCTATGATTCATTTGAAAGGTCTCTTCATGGGGTTTCTGGCGATGCATAACATGCACGTCTGCAATGCTGTGCACAGCTGCAACCGTCTGCATATAGTGCCGCTTTTCTATCCGGCTTGACTTCCGCCGCCGACTCATGTCGACCCCACCAATAACCCCTTATAATATCTCTCTCCTTTCGAAGATCGCTGTCATCTACAGTGCATGTGAAAGCCCATGCAAATGGGCTTCAAGACGATGTAAGACAAGCCCATGTGCACTGGCATGGCAAGCTACATACGTCTGCGTGTCATGCCGCGTGTCCCGTGCGTCGCCAACACCATCAGTGCGTTATTTCTTGGTTAATCATGTGTACATGTCTGATGCGACTTTCAGTATCTTATATTCATTAGAAAGAGCATTTCAATTCGCTTCTGGTGGTGTATGGCATGTGCATGTGCGACGTTGAGCAAAGATGCTAGGCATGTCCGTAGGTAATGCCGCTTGTCCGTTCCGTCGCAACGGCGCCGGTAGCGGAAGTAGACTTTCGTTCTAATTTCGTTATCCCTCATTGGATTTCTAATATCTATGATTCATTTGAAAGGTCTCTTCATGGGGTTTCTGGCGATGCATAACATGCAAGTCTGCAATGCTGTGCACAGCTGCAACCGTCTGCATATAGTGCCGCTTTTCTATCCGGCTTGACTTCCGCCGCCGACTCATGTCGACCCCACCAATAACCCCTTATAATATCTCTCTCCTTTCGAAGATCGCTATCATCTACAGTGCATGTGAAAGCCCATGCAAATGGGCTTCAAGACGATGTAAGACAAGCCCATGTGCACTGGCATGGCAAGCTACATACGTCTGCGTGTCATGCCGCGTGTCCCGTGCGTCGCCAACACCATCAGTGCGTTATTTCTTGGTTAATCATGTGTACATGTCTGATGCGACTTTCAGTATCTTATATTCATTAGAAAGAGCATTTCAATTCGCTTCTGGTGGTGTATGGCATGTGCATGTGCGACGTTGAGCAAAGATGCTAGGCATGTCCGTAGGTAATGCCGCTTGTCCGTTCCGTCGCAACGGCGCCGGTAGCGGAAGTAGACTTTCGTTCTAATTTCGTTATCCCTCATTGGATTTCTAATATCTATGATTCATTTGAAAGGTCTCTTCATGGGGTTTCTGGCGATGCATAACATGCAAGTCTGCAATGCTGTGCACAGCTGCAACCGTCTGCATATAGTGCCGCTTTTCTATCCGGCTTGACTTCCGCCGCCGACTCATGTCGACCCCACCAATAACCCCTTATAATATCTCTCTCCTTTCGAAGATCGCTATCATCTACAGTGCATGTGAAAGCCCATGCAAATGGGCTTCAAGACGATGTAAGACAAGCCCGTGTGCACTGGCATGGCAAGCTACATACGTCTGCGTGTCATGCCGCGTGTCCCGTGCGTCGCCAACACCATCAGTGCGTTATTTCTTGGTTAATCATGTGTACATGTCTGATGCGACTTTCAGTATCTTATATTCATTAGAAAGAGCATTTCAATTCGCTTCTGGTGGTGTATGGCATGTGCATGTGCGACGTTGAGCAAAGATGCTAGGCATGTCCGTAGGTAATGCCGCTTGTCCGTTCCGTCGCAACGGCGCCGGTAGCGGAAGTAGACTTTCGTTCTAATTTCGTTATCCCTCATTGGATTTCTAATATCTATGATTCATTTGAAAGGTCTCTTCATGGGGTTTCTGGCGATGCATAACATGCAAGTCTGCAATGCTGTGCACAGCTGCAACCGTCTGCATATAGTGCCGCTTTTCTATCCGGCTTGACTTCCGCCGCCGACTCATGTCGACCCCACCAATAACCCCTTATAATATCTCTCTCCTTTCGAAGATCGCTATCATCTACAGTGCATGTGAAAGCCCATGCAAATGGGCTTCAAGACGATGTAAGACAAGCCCATGTGCACTGGCATGGCAAGCTACATACGTCTGCGTGTCATGCCGCGTGTCCCGTGCGTCGCCAACACCATCAGTGCGTTATTTCTTGGTTAATCATGTGTACATGTCTGATGCGACTTTCAGTATCTTATATTCATTAGAAAGAGCATTTCAATTCGCTTCTGGTGGTGTATGGCATGTGCATGTGCGACGTTGAGCAAAGATGCTAGGCATGTCCGTAGGTAATGCCGCTTGTCCGTTCCGTCGCAACGGCGCCGGTAGCGGAAGTAGACTTTCGTTCTAATTTCGTTATCCCTCATTGGATTTCTAATATCTATGATTCATTTGAAAGGTCTCTTCATGGGGTTTCTGGCGATGCATAACATGCAAGTCTGCAATGCTGTGCACAGCTGCAACCGTCTGCATATAGTGCCGCTTTTCTATCCGGCTTGACTTCCGCCGCCGACTCATGTCGACCCCACCAATAACCCCTTATAATATCTCTCTCCTTTCGAAGATCGCTATCATCTACAGTGCATGTGAAAGCCCATGCAAATGGGCTTCAAGACGATGTAAGACAAGCCCATGTGCACTGGCATGGCAAGCTACATACGTCTGCGTGTCATGCCGCGTGTCCCGTGCGTCGCCAACACCATCAGTGCGTTATTTCTTGGTTAATCATGTGTACATGTCTGATGCGACTTTCAGTATCTTATATTCATTAGAAAGAGCATTTCAATTCGCTTCTGGTGGTGTATGGCATGTGCATGTGCGACGTTGAGCAAAGATGCTAGGCATGTCCGTAGGTAATGCCGCTTGTCCGTTCCGTCGCAACGGCGCCGGTAGCGGAAGTAGACTTTCGTTCTAATTTCGTTATCCCTCATTGGATTTCTAATATCTATGATTCATTTGAAAGGTCTCTTCATGGGGTTTCTGGCGATGCATAACATGCAAGTCTGCAATGCTGTGCACAGCTGCAACCGTCTGCATATAGTGCCGCTTTTCTATCCGGCTTGACTTCCGCCGCCGACTCATGTCGACCCCACCAATAACCCCTTATAATATCTCTCTCCTTTCGAAGATCGCTATCATCTACAGTGCATGTGAAAGCCCATGCAAATGGGCTTCAAGACGATGTAAGACAAGCCCGTGTGCACTGGCATGGCAAGCTACATACGTCTGCGTGTCATGCCGCGTGTCCCGTGCGTCGCCAACACCATCAGTGCGTTATTTCTTGGTTAATCATGTGTACATGTCTGATGCGACTTTCAGTATCTTATATTCATTAGAAAGAGCATTTCAATTCGCTTCTGGTGGTGTATGGCATGTGCATGTGCGACGTTGAGCAAAGATGCTAGGCATGTCCGTAGGTAATGCCGCTTGTCCGTTCCGTCGCAACGGCGCCGGTAGCGGAAGTAGACTTTCGTTCTAATTTCGTTATCCCTCATTGGATTTCTAATATCTATGATTCATTTGAAAGGTCTCTTCATGGGGTTTCTGGCGATGCATAACATGCAAGTCTGCAATGCTGTGCACAGCTGCAACCGTCTGCATATAGTGCCGCTTTTCTATCCGGCTTGACTTCCGCCGCCGACTCATGTCGACCCCACCAATAACCCCTTATAATATCTCTCTCCTTTCGAAGATCGCTATCATCTACAGTGCATGTGAAAGCCCATGCAAATGGGCTTCAAGACGATGTAAGACAAGCCCATGTGCACTGGCATGGCAAGCTACATACGTCTGCGTGTCATGCCGCGTGTCCCGTGCGTCGCCAACACCATCAGTGCGTTATTTCTTGGTTAATCATGTGTACATGTCTGATGCGACTTTCAGTATCTTATATTCATTAGAAAGAGCATTTCAATTCGCTTCTGGTGGTGTATGGCATGTGCATGTGCGACGTTGAGCAAAGATGCTAGGCATGTCCGTAGGTAATGCCGCTTGTCCGTTCCGTCGCAACGGCGCCGGTAGCGGAAGTAGACTTTCGTTCTAATTTCGTTATCCCTCATTGGATTTCTAATATCTATGATTCATTTGAAAGGTCTCTTCATGGGGTTTCTGGCGATGCATAACATGCAAGTCTGCAATGCTGTGCACAGCTGCAACCGTCTGCATATAGTGCCGCTTTTCTATCCGGCTTGACTTCCGCCGCCGACTCATGTCGACCCCACCAATAACCCCTTATAATATCTCTCTCCTTTCGAAGATCGCTATCATCTACAGTGCATGTGAAAGCCCATGCAAATGGGCTTCAAGACGATGTAAGACAAGCCCATGTGCACTGGCATGGCAAGCTACATACGTCTGCGTGTCATGCCGCGTGTCCCGTGCGTCGCCAACACCATCAGTGCGTTATTTCTTGGTTAATCATGTGTACATGTCTGATGCGACTTTCAGTATCTTATATTCATTAGAAAGAGCATTTCAATTCGCTTCTGGTGGTGTATGGCATGTGCATGTGCGACGTTGAGCAAAGATGCTAGGCATGTCCGTAGGTAATGCCGCTTGTCCGTTCCGTCGCAACGGCGCCGGTAGCGGAAGTAGACTTTCGTTCTAATTTCGTTATCCCTCATTGGATTTCTAATATCTATGATTCATTTGAAAGGTCTCTTCATGGGGTTTCTGGCGATGCATAACATGCAAGTCTGCAATGCTGTGCACAGCTGCAACCGTCTGCATATAGTGCCGCTTTTCTATCCGGCTTGACTTCCGCCGCCGACTCATGTCGACCCCACCAATAACCCCTTATAATATCTCTCTCCTTTCGAAGATCGCTATCATCTACAGTGCATGTGAAAGCCCATGCAAATGGGCTTCAAGACGATGTAAGACAAGCCCATGTGCACTGGCATGGCAAGCTACATACGTCTGCGTGTCATGCCGCGTGTCCCGTGCGTCGCCAACACCATCAGTGCGTTATTTCTTGGTTAATCATGTGTACATGTCTGATGCGACTTTCAGTATCTTATATTCATTAGAAAGAGCATTTCAATTCGCTTCTGGTGGTGTATGGCATGTGCATGTGCGACGTTGAGCAAAGATGCTAGGCATGTCCGTAGGTAATGCCGCTTGTCCGTTCCGTCGCAACGGCGCCGGTAGCGGAAGTAGACTTTCGTTCTAATTTCGTTATCCCTCATTGGATTTCTAATATCTATGATTCATTTGAAAGGTCTCTTCATGGGGTTTCTGGCGATGCATAACATGCAAGTCTGCAATGCTGTGCACAGCTGCAACCGTCTGCATATAGTGCCGCTTTTCTATCCGGCTTGACTTCCGCCGCCGACTCATGTCGACCCCACCAATAACCCCTTATAATATCTCTCTCCTTTCGAAGATCGCTATCATCTACAGTGCATGTGAAAGCCCATGCAAATGGGCTTCAAGACGATGTAAGACAAGCCCATGTGCACTGGCATGGCAAGCTACATACGTCTGCGTGTCATGCCGCGTGTCCCGTGCGTCGCCAACACCATCAGTGCGTTATTTCTTGGTTAATCATGTGTACATGTCTGATGCGACTTTCAGTATCTTATATTCATTAGAAAGAGCATTTCAATTCGCTTCTGGTGGTGTATGGCATGTGCATGTGCGACGTTGAGCAAAGATGCTAGGCATGTCCGTAGGTAATGCCGCTTGTCCGTTCCGTCGCAACGGCGCCGGTAGCGGAAGTAGACTTTCGTTCTAATTTCGTTATCCCTCATTGGATTTCTAATATCTATGATTCATTTGAAAGGTCTCTTCATGGGGTTTCTGGCGATGCATAACATGCAAGTCTGCAATGCTGTGCACAGCTGCAACCGTCTGCATATAGTGCCGCTTTTCTATCCGGCTTGACTTCCGCCGCCGACTCATGTCGACCCCACCAATAACCCCTTATAATATCTCTCTCCTTTCGAAGATCGCTATCATCTACAGTGCATGTGAAAGCCCATGCAAATGGGCTTCAAGACGATGTAAGACAAGCCCATGTGCACTGGCATGGCAAGCTACATACGTCTGCGTGTCATGCCGCGTGTCCCGTGCGTCGCCAACACCATCAGTGCGTTATTTCTTGGTTAATCATGTGTACATGTCTGATGCGACTTTCAGTATCTTATATTCATTAGAAAGAGCATTTCAATTCGCTTCTGGTGGTGTATGGCATGTGCATGTGCGGCGTTGAGCAAAGATGCTAGGCATGTCCGTAGGTAATGCCGCTTGTCCGTTCCGTCGCAACGGCGCCGGTAGCGGAAGTAGACTTTCGTTCTAATTTCGTTATCCCTCATTGGATTTCTAATATCTATGATTCATTTGAAAGGTCTCTTCATGGGGTTTCTGGCGATGCATAACATGCAAGTCTGCAATGCTGTGCACAGCTGCAACCGTCTGCATATAGTGCCGCTTTTCTATCCGGCTTGACTTCCGCCGCCGACTCATGTCGACCCCACCAATAACCCCTTATAATATCTCTCTCCTTTCGAAGATCGCTATCATCTACAGTGCATGTGAAAGCCCATGCAAATGGGCTTCAAGACGATGTAAGACAAGCCCATGTGCACTGGCATGGCAAGCTACATACGTCTGCGTGTCATGCCGCGTGTCCCGTGCGTCGCCAACACCATCAGTGCGTTATTTCTTGGTTAATCATGTGTACATGTCTGATGCGACTTTCAGTATCTTATATTCATTAGAAAGAGCATTTCAATTCGCTTCTGGTGGTGTATGGCATGTGCATGTGCGACGTTGAGCAAAGATGCTAGGCATGTCCGTAGGTAATGCCGCTTGTCCGTTCCGTCGCAACGGCGCCGGTAGCGGAAGTAGACTTTCGTTCTAATTTCGTTATCCCTCATTGGATTTCTAATATCTATGATTCATTTGAAAGGTCTCTTCATGGGGTTTCTGGCGATGCATAACATGCACGTCTGCAATGCTGTGCACAGCTGCAACCGTCTGCATATAGTGCCGCTTTTCTATCCGGCTTGACTTCCGCCGCCGACTCATGTCGACCCCACCAATAACCCCTTATAATATCTCTCTCCTTTCGAAGATCCCTAACATCTATAGTGCATGTGAAAGCCCATGCAAATGGGCTTCAAGACGATGTACGACAAGCCCATGTGCACTGGCATGGCAAGCTACATACGCCTGCGTGTCATGCCGCGTGTCCCGTGCGTCGCCAACACCATCAGTGCGTTATTTCTTGGTTAATCATGTGTACATGTCTGATGCGACTTTCAGTATCTTATATTCATTAGAAAGAGCATTTCAATTCGCTTCTGGTGGTGTATGGCATGTGCATGTGCGACGTTGAGCAAAGATGCTAGGCATGTCCGTAGGTAATGCCGCTTGTCCGTTCCGTCGCAGCGGCGCCGGTAGCGGAAGTAGACTTTCGTTCTAATTTCGTTATCCCTCATTGGATTTCTAATATCTATGATTCATTTGAAAGGTCTCTTCATGGGGTTTCTGGCGATGTATGACATGCACGTCTGCAATGTTGTGTATAGCTGTCCAGATTTGATGCCGCATGTTAGTTCCGTCGCAAAGGCGCCGGTAGCGGAAGTAGACTTTCGTTCTAATTTCGTTATCCCTCATTGGATTTCTTATATCTATGATTCATTTGAAAGGTCTTTCCATGGGGTTTCTAGCGATGTATAACATGTACGTCTGCAATGTTGTGTATAGCTGTCCGTATGTAATGCCGCATGTTAGTTCCGTCCCAACGGCGCCGTTAGCGGAAGTAGGCTTTCGTCCTAATTTCGTTATCCCTCATTGGATTTCTTATATCTATGATTCATTTGAAAGGCCTTTCCATGGGGTTTCTAGCGATGTATAACATGCACGTCTGCAATGTTGTGTATAGCTGTCCAGATTTGATGCCGCATGTTAGTTCCGTCGCAACGGCGCCGTTAGCGGAAGTAGACTTTCGTTCTAATTTCGTTATCCCTCATTGGATTTCTTATGTCTATGATTCATTTGAAAGGTCTTTCCATGGGGTTTCTAGCGATGTATAACATGTACGTCTGCAATGTTGTGTATAGCTGTCCGTATGTAATGCCGCATGTTAGTTCCGTCC
>NW_027134022.1:0-5000 GCF_037392515.1 Haliotis asinina
CCAAAAAACATGCATCCCACAACGCGTCCCACAGGTCACTCTCAAAAACACAATCTGAAAAAGCGCACCTCAACGGACTGAAAAACGGGACGGCGGCACGCCCGTCACGCCATACCTCCAAAAAACATGCATCCCACAACGCGTCCCACAGGTCACTCTCAAAAACACAATCTGAAAAAGTCCACCTCAAAGGACTGAAAAACGGGACGGCGGCACGCCCGTCATGCCATACCTCCAAAAACAGGCATCCCACAACGCGCCCCACTGGTCACTCTCAAAAACACAATCCAAAAAAGCGCACCTCAACGGACTGAAAAACGGGACGGCGGCACGCCCGTCATGCCATACCTCCAAAAACAGGCATCCCACAACGCGCCCCACTGGTCACTCTCAAAAACACAATCCAAAAAAGCGCACCTCAACGGACTGAAAAACGGGACGGCGGCACGCCCGTCACGCCATACCTCCAAAAACATGCATCCCACAACGCGCCCCACAGGTCACTCTCAAAAACACAATCTGAAAAAGCGCACCTCAACGGACTGAAAAACGGGACGGCGGCACGCATGCCACACCATACCTCCAAAAACAGGCACCCCACAACGCGTCCCACAGGTCACTCTCAAAAACACAATCCAAAAAAGCGCACCTCAACGGACTGAAAAACGGGACGGCGGCACGCCCGTCACGCCATACCTCCAAAAACAGGCATCCCACAACGCGCCCCACGGGTCACTCTCAAAAACACAATCTGAAAAAGCCCACCTCAACGGACTGAAAAACGGGACGGCGGCACGCATGCCACACCATACCTCCAAAAACATGCACCCCACAACGCGCCCCACGGGTCACTCTCAAAAACACAATCTAAAAAAGCGCACCCCAACGGACTGAAAAACGGGACGGCGGCACGCCCGTCACGCAACACCTCCAAAAACAGGCATCCCACAACGCGCCCCACAAGTCACTCTCAAAAACACAACCTAAAAAAGCGCGCCCCAACGGGCCGGCTCGATTTTTCGTCTTTACCCTAACTTTTGCCCTAACACTATCCGTTAGCTCGATTTGTGGTGCTAACCCTAACCCTTGCCCTAACCGTATCCGTTCACTTCATCTACGGTGCTAACCCTAACTTCTGCCCTAACCCTATCCGTTAGCTCGATTTGTGGTGCTAACCCTAACTTCTGCCCTAACCCTATCCGTTAGCTCGATTTGTAGTGCTAACCCTAAGTCCAGCCCTAACCGTATCCGTTCACTTCATCTACGGTGCTAACCCTAACTTCTGCCCTAACACTATCCGTTAGTTCGATTTGTGGTGCTAACCCTAAGTCCAGCCCTAACCGTATCCGTTCACTTCATCTATGGTGCTAACCCTAAGTCCTGCCCTAACCGTATCCGTTAAGTCCATTTGCGGTGCTAACCCTAAGTCCTGCCCTAACCGTATCCGTTAACTCGATTTCTGGTGCTAACCCTAACCCTTGCCCTAACCGTATCCGTTCACTTCATTTCTGGTGCTAACCCTAACTTCTGCCCTAACCGTATCCGTTAACTCGATTTCTGGTGCTAACCCTAACCCTTGCCCTAACCGTATCCGTTCACTTCATTTCTGGTGCTAACCCTAACTTCTGCCCTAACCGTATCCGTTCACTTCATATCTGGTGCTAACCCTAGGTCTTGCCCTAACCGTGTCCGTTCAATTCATCTATGGTGCTAACCCTAAGTCCTGCCCTAACCGTATCCGTTAAGTCCATTTGCGGTGCTAACCCTAACCCTTGCCCTAACCGCATCCGTTCACTTCATTTCTGGTGCTAACCCTAACTTCTGCCCTAACCGTATCCGTTCACTTCATATCTGGTGCTAACCCTAGGTCTTGCCCTAACCGTATCCGTTCAATTCATCTATGGTGCTAACCCTAAGTCCAGCCCTAACCGTATCCGTTAAGTCCATTTGCGGTGCTAACCCTAACTCTTGCCCTAACCGTATCCGTTCACTTCATCTACGGTGCTAACCCTAACTTCTGCCCTAACCGTATCCGTTAGCTCGATTTGTGGTGCTAACCCTAAGTCCAGCCCTAACCGTATCCGTTAAGTCCATTTGCGGTGCTAACCCTAGGTCTTGCCCTAACCGTATCCGTTCACTTCATCTACGGTGCTAACCCTAACTTCTGCCCTAACCGTATCCGTTAGCTCGATTTGTGGTGCTAACCCTAAGTCCAGCCCTAACCGTATCCGTTAAGTCCATTTGCGGTGCTAACCCTAGCTCTTGCCCTAACCGTATCCGTTCACTTCATCTACGGTGCTAACCCTAACTTCTGCCCTAACCGTATCCGTTAGCTCGATTTGTGGTGCTAACCCTAAGTCCAGCCCTAACCGTATCCGTTAAGTCCATTTGCGGTGCTAACCCTAAGTCCTGCCCTAACCGCATCCGTTCACTTCATTTCTGGTGCTAACCCTAACCCTTGCCCTAACCGCATCCGTTCACTTCATCTATGGTGCTAACCCTAAGTCCAGCCCTAACCGTATCCGTTAAGTCCATTTGCGGCGCTAACCCTAAGTCCTGCCCTAACCGTATCCGTTCACTTCATTTCTGGTGCTAACCCTAGATCTTGCCCTAACCGTATCCGTTCACTTCATCTATGGTGCTAACCCTAAGTCCTGCCCTAACCGTATCCGTTAAGTCCATTTGCGTTGCTAACCCTAAGTCTTGCCCTAACCGTATCCGTTAAGTCGATTGGTGGTGCTAACCCTAACTCTTGCCCTAACCGTATCCGTTCACTCCATTTGTGGTGCTAACCCTAGGTCTTGCCCTAACCGTATCCGTTCACTTCATCTACGGTGCTAACCCTAACCCTTGCCCTAACCGTATCCGTTAAGTCGATTGGTGGTGCTAACCCTAACCCTAACCGTATCCGTTAGCTCGATTTCTAGTGCTAACCCTAACTTCTGCCCTAACAATATCCGTTCACTTCATTTCTGGTGCTAACCCTAACCCTTGCCCTAACCGCATCCGTTCACTTCAATTCTGGTGCTAACCCTAACTTCTGCCCTAACCGTATCCGTTCACTTCATATCTGGTGCTAACCCTAGGTCTTGCCCTAACCGTATCCGTTCAATTCATCTATGGTGCTAACCCTAAGTCCAGCCCTAACCGTATCCGTTAAGTCCATTTGCGGTGCTAACCCTAACTCTAGCCCTAACCGCATCCGTTCACTTCATTTCTGGTGCTAACCCTAACTTCTGCCCTAACCGTATCCGTTAACTCGATTTGCGGTGCTTACCTTAACCCTAACCGTATCCGTTCACTCCATTTGCGGTGCTAACCCTAACCCTAACCCTAACCCTTACCGTATCCTTTAACTTCATCTGTGGTGCTAACCCTAGCTTTTGCCCTAACCGTATCCGTTCACTCGATGTGCGTTCTTAACCCTAGCTCTTGCCCTAATCTTAACTTCGTTTAAGGTGCCAGCCCTAGCCCTAGCCAGCCCTGCCCCTTCCCTAACGCGCTCCGTTACCTCCATCCATTTGGGGGGACAAACAACATTCCACGCCCGATATGATGGACAACAAAAGACGGGACGGGCGGACATGCCACGGCGGTCCCACCTACCAGCCTCTCGGACACTTGAACGGAAAAAAAAAAGAAAAAAAAAAAGAGGTCTACAGCACCGGGAGTTCCCAGGCGGTCACCCATCCAAGTACTATCCCGGCCCGACTGGGATTCACTTCGCGGACCAGACGAGAAGCGGTGCTTTACCAGTGGTGTGGCCGTAGACGTAAGCAAAACCATTTTCACACGATGTCTATCGCGTCTGGGGCAAGCATGCACAGTCACCTAAAAGTGAAAACGTTCGGAATGCCACCACGGGGTATGCGGAAATTAGGTCAAAAAAAGTCAAAACGATCGGGAACTTACCTCGAGGGTGCGATGACCTGCCGTGTTTTCGTCCAAATACCGAGGCCAAAATCACCAGTACGCAGAGTCGCCACTTCAAAATTCAAAACGCTCGGGAACTTACCTCCTGGGTACGATCACCTGCGGTGTTGCCGTGTAAATACCGAGGCCAACATCAACAGTACGCAGAGTAACCTATTGCAAAGTCAAAACGCTCGGTAAGCTACCTCGAGGGTACGATGACCAGCCGTGTTTTCGTCCAAATACCGAGGCCAAAATCACCAGTACGCAGAGTCGCCGCTTCAAAATTCAAAACGCTCGGGAACTTACCTCGAGCCGTGTTGCCGTAAAAATCCCGAGCTCAATATCAAGACTACGCACTTAGGCCCTACGAAAAATCAGAACGCTCGGGCACCTACCTCGAAGTTACGAGGGTCTGCCGGGTTCCCGGAAAAAGCCCGAGCCACAACTCCACTTTCTCCCTAGGGATGCCTCAGGCCCTTCGGGGCCAAAGGCATCATTAGTCCTGCACGCCGGGCCCTGCTCCTTCAGTCCAGACAACTCCCCTTGAAGTCCGCAGGGGACACCCAAATGCCCGGGCCCCGGAGTTCGAGTCTTTCCCAGAGAAAAGGACGAGCTCTTCTGGTTTGACTGCCCTATTTTTAAAGAGTCCCCGGGCCAAAAGGCATCATTAGTCGTGAGACACGAGCCCCAAGCCCGAGAAGCACGAATTACGCGGAGAAGACCCCTCCAAGTCTGCGGAAGATACCCAACTTCCGGGATTCCAAGTCTTTACCCGAGAAAAGGACGTGCTCTCCGAGGGTCTCTGCTTGAATTTTAAGTCCCCTCGGACCAAAAGGCATCATTAGTCGCGAACCATGGGCCCCAAATTCGCACCCGAGAAGCACCCCCCAAAAATACGCACAGACCCCGACAGCCTCTCGGGAACTTCAAAATCGAAAGTCTAACTATCCAACGTATTGACGGTCTTTTGCTTTGGGGGATAAAAATTAGGGGAGGGATTTTTTTCCAAAAAATTTCCGAAAGTTGGACTTAGAAAAATTTTCCAACTTTTCCCCTAATGCGCGCAGAGGAGGGGGGACCGCTAT
>NW_027134022.1:12500-17761 GCF_037392515.1 Haliotis asinina
AGAAGTAAGACAGAGTCCCTTGACCAAAAGGCAAAGACAAGTCGAACTTTATTTCCAAATGGTTCTGGAAACCATTGTCTTTCATTCCAACGCAAGAAAACACTCCGTCCGCCGTCACCAAAATACACGTCCACCATTCCGGCAGGTTTAAATTGACTTACAAGTGGCTAGGGAAACCACTGTCTTTAATTCAAAACGTACACGTCCGCCATTCCGGCAGGCTTAATTTTACTTACAGGTGGCTAGGAAAACATTGTCTTTAATTCCAACGCCAGAAAACACTCCGTCCGCCGTCACAAAAATACACGTCCGCCATTCCGGCAGGCTTCATTTCACTTACAGGTGGCTAGGAAAACACTGTCTTTCATTCCTACACAAGAAAACGCTCCGTCCGCCATTCCGGCAGGTTTAATTTTACTTACAAGTGGCTAGGGAAACCACTGTCTTTAATTCAAAACGTACACGTCCGCCATTCCGGCAGGCTTAATTTTACTTACAGGTGGCTATGAAAACATTGTCTTCAATTCCTACACAAGAAAACGCTCCGTCCGCCATGAAAGACCTTGCAAGACCTTGTAAGACCTACAGGGCACAGTCAGGCTTATTCGTATTTACAACTGCCTACCCCCACACCATTGTCTTTCATTCCAACACTAAGTGAATTCCCCCCTTACAAAAACACATGTCCTCGATTCCCCTACAAAGTAAGTAGTGAGACACCACGGTCCCTTGACCAAGAGATACGGGCAGGTTCAAGTTGACTTATGTCTGGCTAGGAAAACCATCGTCTTTCATTCCAACGCAAGAAAACGCTCCGTCCGCCGTCACAAAAATACACGTCCGCCATTCCGGCAGGCTTCATTTCACTTACAGGTGGCTAGGAAAACATTGTCTTTACTTCCTACACAAGAAAACGCTCCGTCCGCCGTGACAAAAATACACG
The DNA here is from genome assembly GCF_037392515.1 of Haliotis asinina. Taxonomy (NCBI): domain Eukaryota; kingdom Metazoa; phylum Mollusca; class Gastropoda; order Lepetellida; family Haliotidae; genus Haliotis; species Haliotis asinina. The sequence goes on from NW_027134022.1 coordinate 13,444, forward strand.
TCCGCCATTCCGGCAGGCTTCATTTCACTTACAGGTGGCTAGGGAAACCACTGTCTTTAATTCAAACACAACACCCAATGCCGCAAGTGCGTCCGTGGCCCGGCACATACGTACACGTCCGCCATTCCGGCAGGCTTCATTTCACTTACAGGTGGCAAGGAAAACATTGTCTTTCATTCCTACACAAGAAAACGCTCCGTCCGCCATCGTTAAAAAATACATGTCCGCGATGTAAGACCTCGTCAGACCTCGTAAGACCTACAGGGCACAGTCAGGCGCATTCGCATTTACAATTGCCGACCCAGAACCATTGTCTTTCATTCCAACACTCCGCGAATTCCCCGCCACAACAACCCATGTCCGCGATTCCCCTACAAAGTCAAACGCCCACGTCACCACCACGCACCAAAATCATCACAGACAAACAACGCCAACGCAGACCAAACGTCGACGCCGCTCAGGGCAACCCACCAACGACGCAAGTGCGGCAGCGCGAACGGTAAGCTGGCGGGGCACCGCCGACAACATCATCGCACGGACGGCGCACCGTGCCAAGCCTCCCGTCGCACCCCGCAAGTCCAAACTCAAATCGAAGCCGAAAAGGGTTGCTTGCGGCAACGGGGCGACACACAAAGCCAACACGGGAGCACGTCCCACAACGCGCCCCACAGGTCACTCCCACAAAACACAATCTAAAAAGGCGCACCCCCAAAGGACTGCAAAACAGGGGACGGCGGCACGCCCGTCACGCCATACCTCCAAAAAACATGCATCCCACAACGCGTCCCACAGGTCACTCTCAAAAACACAATCCGAAAAAGCGCACCTCAACGGACTGAAAAACGGGACGGCGGCACGCCCGTCACGCCATACCTCCAAAAAACATGCATCCCACAACGCGTCCCACAGGTCACTCTCAAAAACACAATCTGAAAAAGCGCACCTCAACGGACTGAAAAACGGGACGGCGGCACGCCCGTCACGCCATACCTCCAAAAAACATGCATCCCACAACGCGTCCCACAGGTCACTCTCAAAAACACAATCTGAAAAAGTCCACCTCAAAGGACTGAAAAACGGGACGGCGGCACGCCCGTCATGCCATACCTCCAAAAACAGGCATCCCACAACGCGCCCCACTGGTCACTCTCAAAAACACAATCCAAAAAAGCGCACCTCAACGGACTGAAAAACGGGACGGCGGCACGCCCGTCATGCCATACCTCCAAAAACAGGCATCCCACAACGCGCCCCACTGGTCACTCTCAAAAACACAATCCAAAAAAGCGCACCTCAACGGACTGAAAAACGGGACGGCGGCACGCCCGTCACGCCATACCTCCAAAAACATGCATCCCACAACGCGCCCCACAGGTCACTCTCAAAAACACAATCTGAAAAAGCGCACCTCAACGGACTGAAAAACGGGACGGCGGCACGCATGCCACACCATACCTCCAAAAACAGGCACCCCACAACGCGTCCCACAGGTCACTCTCAAAAACACAATCCAAAAAAGCGCACCTCAACGGACTGAAAAACGGGACGGCGGCACGCCCGTCACGCCATACCTCCAAAAACAGGCATCCCACAACGCGCCCCACGGGTCACTCTCAAAAACACAATCTGAAAAAGCCCACCTCAACGGACTGAAAAACGGGACGGCGGCACGCATGCCACACCATACCTCCAAAAACATGCACCCCACAACGCGCCCCACGGGTCACTCTCAAAAACACAATCTAAAAAAGCGCACCCCAACGGACTGAAAAACGGGACGGCGGCACGCCCGTCACGCAACACCTCCAAAAACAGGCATCCCACAACGCGCCCCACAAGTCACTCTCAAAAACACAACCTAAAAAAGCGCGCCCCAACGGGCCGGCTCGATTTTTCGTCTTTACCCTAACTTTTGCCCTAACACTATCCGTTAGCTCGATTTGTGGTGCTAACCCTAACCCTTGCCCTAACCGTATCCGTTCACTTCATCTACGGTGCTAACCCTAACTTCTGCCCTAACCCTATCCGTTAGCTCGATTTGTGGTGCTAACCCTAACTTCTGCCCTAACCCTATCCGTTAGCTCGATTTGTAGTGCTAACCCTAAGTCCAGCCCTAACCGTATCCGTTCACTTCATCTACGGTGCTAACCCTAACTTCTGCCCTAACACTATCCGTTAGTTCGATTTGTGGTGCTAACCCTAAGTCCAGCCCTAACCGTATCCGTTCACTTCATCTATGGTGCTAACCCTAAGTCCTGCCCTAACCGTATCCGTTAAGTCCATTTGCGGTGCTAACCCTAAGTCCTGCCCTAACCGTATCCGTTAACTCGATTTCTGGTGCTAACCCTAACCCTTGCCCTAACCGTATCCGTTCACTTCATTTCTGGTGCTAACCCTAACTTCTGCCCTAACCGTATCCGTTAACTCGATTTCTGGTGCTAACCCTAACCCTTGCCCTAACCGTATCCGTTCACTTCATTTCTGGTGCTAACCCTAACTTCTGCCCTAACCGTATCCGTTCACTTCATATCTGGTGCTAACCCTAGGTCTTGCCCTAACCGTGTCCGTTCAATTCATCTATGGTGCTAACCCTAAGTCCTGCCCTAACCGTATCCGTTAAGTCCATTTGCGGTGCTAACCCTAACCCTTGCCCTAACCGCATCCGTTCACTTCATTTCTGGTGCTAACCCTAACTTCTGCCCTAACCGTATCCGTTCACTTCATATCTGGTGCTAACCCTAGGTCTTGCCCTAACCGTATCCGTTCAATTCATCTATGGTGCTAACCCTAAGTCCAGCCCTAACCGTATCCGTTAAGTCCATTTGCGGTGCTAACCCTAACTCTTGCCCTAACCGTATCCGTTCACTTCATCTACGGTGCTAACCCTAACTTCTGCCCTAACCGTATCCGTTAGCTCGATTTGTGGTGCTAACCCTAAGTCCAGCCCTAACCGTATCCGTTAAGTCCATTTGCGGTGCTAACCCTAGGTCTTGCCCTAACCGTATCCGTTCACTTCATCTACGGTGCTAACCCTAACTTCTGCCCTAACCGTATCCGTTAGCTCGATTTGTGGTGCTAACCCTAAGTCCAGCCCTAACCGTATCCGTTAAGTCCATTTGCGGTGCTAACCCTAGCTCTTGCCCTAACCGTATCCGTTCACTTCATCTACGGTGCTAACCCTAACTTCTGCCCTAACCGTATCCGTTAGCTCGATTTGTGGTGCTAACCCTAAGTCCAGCCCTAACCGTATCCGTTAAGTCCATTTGCGGTGCTAACCCTAAGTCCTGCCCTAACCGCATCCGTTCACTTCATTTCTGGTGCTAACCCTAACCCTTGCCCTAACCGCATCCGTTCACTTCATCTATGGTGCTAACCCTAAGTCCAGCCCTAACCGTATCCGTTAAGTCCATTTGCGGCGCTAACCCTAAGTCCTGCCCTAACCGTATCCGTTCACTTCATTTCTGGTGCTAACCCTAGATCTTGCCCTAACCGTATCCGTTCACTTCATCTATGGTGCTAACCCTAAGTCCTGCCCTAACCGTATCCGTTAAGTCCATTTGCGTTGCTAACCCTAAGTCTTGCCCTAACCGTATCCGTTAAGTCGATTGGTGGTGCTAACCCTAACTCTTGCCCTAACCGTATCCGTTCACTCCATTTGTGGTGCTAACCCTAGGTCTTGCCCTAACCGTATCCGTTCACTTCATCTACGGTGCTAACCCTAACCCTTGCCCTAACCGTATCCGTTAAGTCGATTGGTGGTGCTAACCCTAACCCTAACCGTATCCGTTAGCTCGATTTCTAGTGCTAACCCTAACTTCTGCCCTAACAATATCCGTTCACTTCATTTCTGGTGCTAACCCTAACCCTTGCCCTAACCGCATCCGTTCACTTCAATTCTGGTGCTAACCCTAACTTCTGCCCTAACCGTATCCGTTCACTTCATATCTGGTGCTAACCCTAGGTCTTGCCCTAACCGTATCCGTTCAATTCATCTATGGTGCTAACCCTAAGTCCAGCCCTAACCGTATCCGTTAAGTCCATTTGCGGTGCTAACCCTAACTCTAGCCCTAACCGCATCCGTTCACTTCATTTCTGGTGCTAACCCTAACTTCTGCCCTAACCGTATCCGTTAACTCGATTTGCGGTGCTTACCTTAACCCTAACCGTATCCGTTCACTCCATTTGCGGTGCTAACCCTAACCCTAACCCTAACCCTTACCGTATCCTTTAACTTCATCTGTGGTGCTAACCCTAGCTTTTGCCCTAACCGTATCCGTTCACTCGATGTGCGTTCTTAACCCTAGCTCTTGCCCTAATC
>NW_027134023.1:0-16474 GCF_037392515.1 Haliotis asinina
ACTACATCAACTACATACTGAATGGTTTTCTATCCGACAAATGGACTTACATAAACACGAAGATAAACAAAACAAAAAGTAATTTGTATGACTAATGAATTAAAAACAATGAATCAAAATTATACTAAACAAGAGAAACACTACAACATGAATGTACGCAAATACTATTAGCTGTCAAGCTAAAAAGCACTAAAGCACTACCTAGTATATCAATATGCACTATGCTAATAGTAACTGGTACACATCCAGTGTCAACTACTCTAAAGATAGGCAAGCGTAAGTAATTACTCTCAGCTAACTAGCTGGTAAAGTAAGAAAACAATATCAATATAATTAACTGCAGGTAAAAAGTAAAGAATAGCTGGTGACGGGCACTGATAACTGGCACACACAGATCTTCAACTGCTCCGTATAAAGGCAATATCAAACCGAAAGTAATTACTTCCAGCTAACCAGCCGCCAATACAAAAAGGCAGTGATAGCTGCCCACCGCAGTGTCAACGAGTTCCACCTAAGCAGGCCACACGCAATCAAGCTTTAAATAAGTTCCAGCTAACCAGCCGCAAATACAATCAGGCAGTGATAGCTGCCTACCGCAGTGTCAACGAGTTCAACCCAAGCAGGCCACGCGCACCCAAGCTCTCTAATTGCCACAAATAACGGCGTCATGGGACACGGTGATATTTATAACCATCGCAAATTTATCCGCGAAGCGGTGTGTGTTTGGGCGAATTCCGTGAACATTCAGCCAAGATCAACTCAAGTTCAGAGAAATACACGAGCATTCGCTCAAACGCACACCGCTTCCCGCGTGATAGGATCCCCCCCTTTACCCCACCGAACCCCCTCTGGACTTTGCCCTCTGCCTCGCGTTATGCGAGCGAGGCACCAACGATGGAATTTCTAGTTTGAATTAAAAATCCCACACACTGCTTAGTCCTCTATCCCCTTCCATCCAACACTCAGCACACCCTCACCCTTCAAACCCCGACTGCACTGGCCAAATTCAGCTCACTTGCGTTTCATTACGTAACATTTTCTGCTGATAGAGCAAACTACTATCTTCGCGTTATGTGAGCGTCAGTAACAAAGGAATCACACACACACTTAATACTTTTAACGTAGTGAGGGGAAAGTGTGCGGAAGTTTAGGTGTTCTGCCATCGCAATAATGCTGCGTTTGCCTTTATATAAGCGCATCTAACAGAATTTCTGTTTTAAACTGTATTGGCACAACGTTATTAGAACAGAGGTTTGTTTTAAGTGTGTTTAGCTGGACTGACACGAACGGTTGACAGAAATCCACGAGCGTAACCCAAACACCGTTTCTTAGATGATAGGAACCTCCCTTTCCCAGCTCCTGCATTCAAACTTGAATTCTTACAACATTAGAAAGATTCATGTATTTAGCACAGTTTCACAAGGCATATTTGTTATAATATCTAAACAGCGACATAAAATTGCAAACAACTCAAAACGTGGGAAAACAAAAGATTACATTTTAAAATGTCTCTTTGAAACGGTCATTATCTTACATGTATATTGAGTCATATAATTGAGGAACCATTGACAGGCAGACAGGCTGTCAACTTGACGTGTTTATACGACTAAATGTAAAAATAGTTTAAAAGTTTATCAAGGGATTCAATAAATACGTGCCAAATGCAGCCTTGGTTGGAGATAAGAGATGGATTCCACTGTGTGAATTCTGAAGGGTGTAAATTTTGATCAATGTTTAAGTTCCACATTGATCGGTTCTTATTTAAGGGTTTATCTGGAGCATCCCTCAAGTAGAACGATTCATGCGGAGCTGGAATAAACGCCCGCGATACGTTGAGGAGTGTGAATTTAGAACATTTTATCCGTCTGAACAACGATGTTGACACATATTTTATCTCATGTGAACTATGTGCCAAATTCCTGGAGAGTTTTACAGCCAGTTAGAAAACTGATGTGCACAGAATTCACATTCACAGAAGTGTGGAAGGAGCTGCGACTGTACAGTCATGTAAAGAGTAATATCTGTTCTGAAGCCTGTACTGTTAATTACATTCCCCTAAAAGGTCAGATGCGGAATAGCCCCTATACACATAGGGGCTGGACGGTAGAGACTACATTGGCGGATGAGCATGAGACTAAATATTGAATGCTAGATGCCTTGTCACTTGAAACTAATAAATGTAAGTTGAGTTGGGTTTTACGTCACTGCGGCATTATCTTAGCACTATAGTGACAGATCAAGATAAGTTGGGTGAACAATTTAAAAACATTGACTAAATAAGTATTACTTTAAACGCATATCTATTCCGCAAACTAGTTTTTCAATCAGGAGGCATCATAGCATCAAATTAAGAAACGCAATTTGTCATTTACTCTAGGTAGATAAAATTTATCCAGTAAGAAATGCTGTCAGTCTTTAACACTACCCTGAAGACTTGATTGGAAAGGGCTAATACGAATGCATTGTTTATGGGAACAAACTAAGTTGGTATAGAGATATATACGCCAGGAGACATTCCTGGTGAATGTAAGCATTTCAAACAAGTGAAAAGCATTAGTGTGTTAAACCTTTCAGAACAACTGCTCTAGACGAAGTGCAACTTTCAACAAAAGAAACTAATCTGGCAAAATATACAGATATATACTATACGATACATTAATGAATATTAAATATTATTTGAAACTGATAAACAGCATCAATTTCCTACATTTCGTAAAACATCTATCTAGAGATAAAACAGCCAAAAGTGCATCTTGCAACAGAAGAAACTAATCTGACAAAATACACAGATATATACTACAGTTGGGCATTAATTAACAGTAAATATCACTTGAAAGTGATGACAGCATCAATTTCCTTTACTTCTTAAAACATCTACCTACTAATAAAACAAACGCAAATGCATGTGCAGTAAATATCACTTGAAACTCATGAACGACAAACGCATCCGCAGTAGTTATCACTTGAAAGTGATGATAGCATCAATTTCCTTTACATCTATCTACTGATAAAACAAACACAAATGCACGTGCAGTAAATATCACTTGAAACTCATGAACGACAAACGCATCCGCAGTAGTCATCACTTGAAAGTGATGAAAGCATCAATTTCCTTTACATCTATCTACTGATAAAACAAACACAAATGCATGTGCAGTAAATATCACTTGAAATTCATGAACGACAAACGCATCCGCAGTAGTCATCATTTGAAAGTGATGACAGCATCAATTCCCTTTACTACTTAACACATCTACCTACTGATAAAAAACACACAAATGCATGTGTAGAAAATATCACTTAAAACCCATGAACGAGAAATGATCCGCAGTAGTCATCACTTGAAAGTGATGACAGCATCAATTTCCTTTACTACTTAAAATATCTACCTACTAATAAAAGAAACACAAATGCATGTGCAGAAAATATCACTTGAAACTCATGAACGACAAACGCATCCGCAGTAGTCATCACTTGTAAGTGATGACAGCATCAATTTCCTTTACTACTTAAAACATCTACCTACTGATAAAACAAACACAAATGCATGTGCAGAAAATATCACTTGAAACTCATGAACGACAAACGCATCCGCAGTAGTCATCATTTGAAAGTGATGACAGCATCAATTTCCTTTACTACTTAAAACATCTACCTACTGATAAAACAAACACAAATGCAACTTCCAACTGAAGAATGTGGCATAGCATACAGATATGTACTACAGCAGTAAATATCATTTTAAACTGATGAAGTGATTGCTTCAATCTGTCATGGAACTCCCATAAATGTGGTATGTAAAAGTAAAGAAACTGTTTTTGCGTATCAAATGTGTTGTGACTTAGAGATAAATACAGCAAGAAACTATGCTGATTGATGTGACTTGTAACTACTGAATTACACTAAATGTCTACATCTGCTTGAGTGTCTGGTCACGACAAAGGATAGTTGATAGCATAGGTGTTAAAGACGTGAAGGTCTGGTTTGAAACTGGCTGATGTGTATGAACAAGTAACTGATTTACATCATATCATCTGGAGAAGAGAAGGAAGTAGCAGTTGTAGTTGTGGAGGTGGAAGTGGAGGTTTGAGTCTGTGAAACAGAGGTAGCTGGTGGCTGGGATATGTCCTCCAATGGCATTGCAAGCAGTGCCATGTCATCGGCTTCTTCTTCTCTCTTTTTGTCCAACTGTTCTCTGAGAAAGGATTGTGTCCTCTCCAGGTTAATAATCCTCTGAGAGAGGATGTCATTTCTGGCCTGCATTTTGTCCACTTGATTTTGTATGGTAGCCATATCTTTGTCAAACTGTTGTTTGAAAACTGGAATGTCTGCACAGCACCTCTGCAAATGGTGGTGCGCACCATCATGGTTGTGCTGTGAAAACTTGTAAAGTGCAGCGCTCATGGACGTGTCCATACTGTCAAGGAAAACGGCCATTTTCGACTTTACATTCTGGAGCATGTGCGGCAATCTAGGGGAGCTTGAAGGCAGAGGTGTTTGAGATGTTTTGAGGACTTTGCTGGGAGTAACACTAGAAGCTTGTGAACATCTTTTAGTTGCTGTGTTTTGAGAGGCCATGTTGTAAAAATCCTTGCAACCGAGACACAGATTGACAAACAAGGGAACCAAATGAAATTTAAATCAGCGTAACAATGATAAGGCACAAGAAAAAGGCGGCAAATACAAGAGTCTGGATGAGTATCGTTCTACTTGTGTCAATCTACTGATTAATAAAGAACAGCTTGGAGCGTAGCAAGGATGCTGGCGTAGAGGACACAGAAGCGCAAATGAAGTGAGTTGTGTGGGGTGTTGGGAAGGAGAGGAGGGGTCCAATCATCCGCGAAGCGGTGTGCGTTTGGGGGTTACGCTCGTTTTTCTGTGAACACTTTATAGCCAATCCAGTAAAATATTGTTGAAAATGAAAGTCGAGTTGTAATAAGACTGTGCCACCGCAGTCCTGAAATAGAATTTCCTTTGTTACTGGCGCTTATATAAGCAAGAACAGCATTTTGTTAGAACTCGAGTTGATTATGTGGAACAACCGTAACTAAACTGAGCTTGACCTGGCGGCAAGTTGGGAAGTGGGTGGAGGGTGGGGGGTCTCCTCTCCTCCGCGAAGCGGTGTGAGTTTGGGGGTAATGCTCGCATATTTTTGGGAACATTTAGTACCGATCTAGTAAGCCAGAGTGGTGGAAACTATGACATCGTGGCAGCCCCGTCCACCCCCCCAGCCCCCCACTCCCCCTTCCTCGACGTCGCGTACATGGCCATGGTAACTGCGGTGTGTGTAATAGGGGAAGGGTAAGATGGGGGAGGGGCGAGGGTGAGAAGCGGCTGAAGACGGCCGCTGACGGGATCAAAGGTTAGCTGCCACAATACCAGTGTCATAGAGGTTGACTCTCATTTAGCCAGAATGAAAAAGATCTTGTTAAAACAACAAAACGCATATATTACTGCCTCTCCCGATATTTGAATAACTGCATTCCAGTTGATTTGAGTTCATCGTGCAAATAATTCCAAAGTTCAGTAGACCTGGGTAAAATATTGTTTTCTTGATAATAACCATTCATATATCCTTTAATTTAATATTGGTGAAACTCTATCAAGTACAGAAATAATCACAGAAATGTGCAGTCCAATTTGCATCTTTTTGAACGCAGAGACCTAAATTTTTGTGCTCGAAATAGTAATCATTCTTGTTATGATCCTGGACTAGTTAAAATCCTTTCACTAATACTGCCAACTGAGCATTGCCTGAAATTCGTATCAATATCAATAGTTTATCAATGTATCTTACATTGATACAAATGTCACAAAGGCTAAAGAGAGCCAGCACATACTTGAGTCCTAATAAGACTGTGGCATCGCAGTGTAAGATATAGATTCCTTTGTTACTGACGCTCACATAACGCGAAGATAGTAGTTTGCTCTATCAGCAGAAAATGTTACGTAATGAAACGCAAGTGAGCTGAATTTGGCCAGTGCAGTCGGGGTTTGAAGGGTGAGGGTGTGCTGAGTGTGGGGTGGAAGGGGATAGAGGGCTAAGCAGTGTGTGGCATTTTTAATTCAAACTAGAAATTCCTTTGTTGGTGCCTCGCTCGCATAACGCGAGGCAGAGGGCAAAGTCCAGAGGAGGTCCGGTGGGGTAAAGGGTGGGGGGGGGGGGGGGGGGGGATCCTATCACGCGGGAAGTGGTGTGCGTTTGAGCGAACGCTCATGAATTTCTGGGAAATTGAGTTGATTCTTGCTTAATGTTCACGGAATTCGTCGAAACACACACCGCTTCGCGGATAAATTTGCGATGGTTATAAATATCACCGCGTCCCTTCGCGCCTTCATTTGCGGCAATGAGACAGCTTGAGTGCGCGTGGCCTGCGTAGGTAGAGTTTGTGAAACTGCAGTGCGCAGCTGTAGCATCCTGCCTGCCTGTTAAATTAAGTGTATTGGGTAGTGAAATTTTTTACATACGACTGGTTAAGTGGAATTATTTTGTTACCTTCAACTTGTACTTGCCTTTCTGCGGTGCAGTTGAAACTGGGTGTGTGCCAGTTATCAGTACCTGTAATTAGTTGTTGTTTGCTGTTTAACTGTAGTTAGATATATTGGTAGTGTTTTATTACTTAACCAGCTTAGTTCTCATTTATTGATATTCGCTAATGTATTATTACTTCATGCTGTAGTTAGTTACGTTCATGTTGTGTTCTCGCTTAGTTTCATTTTCACTTATGATTTATTAGTCGTAGAAAGTACTATTTGTTCTAACTGTCTCTGTGTTTTTTTAAGAATATTTGTCGGTTAGATACACATTCATTGTCGGGTTGGTGTAGTTATTGAATTACAATTTAGTGACTTCTTGTGACTGTTGGGTCGAGCTTTTTTTTATTTCTGATTCAAACGAGGAACATGTACAGTGAACTGAAGTAGTGTACCCACTAACATAGTTTTTGTCCATATCCCGAGGGTGTGGAACGAATAAAGTAATTTCCGTTCAGCTTGTGGGTGGTTTGCTTGTTTCCAGTAGTATTTGTTTGAAGTGTTACTAGTAACTGATTGAAATAGATATTCGCTAGTGTTTTATTACTTTCCAACTAAACCGAGTTAGTTACGTTCATGGTGTAGTATTCTTCTCGCTTAGTTTCATTTTCAGTTATGATTTATTAATCATAGAAAGTACTTTTTGTTCTAATTGTCTCTGTGTTTATTTAAGAACATTAGTCGGTTAGAAACACATTCACTATCTGGTTAGTGTAGTTATTGAATTACAATTTAGTGACTTCTTGTGACTGTTGGGTCGAGATTTTTTTTATTTCTGATCCAAACGAGGAACATGTACAGTGAACTGAAGTAGTGTACCCACTAACATAGTTTTTGTCCATATCCCGAGGGTGTGGAACGAATAAAGTAATTTACGTTCAGCTTGTGGGTGGTTTGCTTGTTTCTAGTAGTATTTGTTTGAAGTGTTACTAGTAACTGATTGAAATCATGTTTCATTAATCAATGTTATGTGAACAATTTAATATTAGTTACATAGTATTTCCCACATCGAGCTGTTGAACGAGAGATTAACCAGCAGGTTGGTTATTGCATCTTGCCGGGAATGTCTGATTGGTACTTGTTCGTAACTAGCTAGCTGAGGCTGATAAATTATTTCTTAATTTGTTGAGGCAAATTCAGTTTGTTTGCTTTGAGACTCTATTTTCAATTCTCAAGGTTTGTTGTAATATATTCACAGATCCGATAGTGAAAAAATATGCAACTATGTCGCTTTCACTGTAAATGGTGTATTGATTTGAATTTGTGAAGTGTTTGCAAAGAAAGAATTAGGTGAACTCTTTTTTGAGTTTGTCGAGGCAGGCTTAATTTCTTGGCCTGGATATTTTCAGATCGTGATAGTGAAGGAATTGTGAGTGCATCTTTATAGATCGCATTCATATTTAATAGTGTATTAGTTTCAATTATTTAACAGTGTTAACAAAGACTGGGTGAATTATTTTGTTTAATTCTTGAGACCAGTTTGATTATTGATCATCACACATCATATTTAAGGTTTCTGAAATATTTCACATAGTAATATTGAAAGAATTAGTCGAAGTGATTTTTCAAATATTACTGAGGTGTGGTTTAGCGAAAAGTATATTTTATGAACCACCACGGTGCGTTTAGCGAAATTTGTTGTGGAGATTGGATTTACTTCAAATTGATTTTGAAGGATTTTGTGACATGCTACAACTGTATCATTAGCAGTTGACAATGATTATTTGTCGATTATTTTGTGATGAAGTAGTAGTTTGATGATAAAACATGATAGACTAACTTGGTGAATACCACAATTTTGTGAGTTCTTCGTAGTGAAGTCAAAGTGTTCATTTCATGATAGAATTTCAAGTCAAATTATTTAACACATTTAGTTTTTGAATTTCCATTGTTTTGATCTGTGAAGTTATCAGTTAATAACCACTAACAATGCCACGGAAGAAATATTGGAAAAAGTCCCGTGCTAAGGCAGTGAAAGGTCCTATTTCAGATGAGGTAGTGTTGGAAGATCCAAGCGACATGAACAGGTCTGTAGACCGTGACTGTAATGTCATAGCAATGGACATCGTTGATAGCGATAGTGACAGAGAAAGTCCAATTTTCCACCAGATAAGACTGAAAGGTAGTTTTCATCAGGGGGATGAACGGTTTATGCCAAACTCTGGTCGTCAATGCACTTGTTGTGCACTCATGTTTTTGCACAATGCTCAAATGAAACCATTACATTATTGGTCAGCAGATGATCTAGACAAAGTGCTTGTTGAGGGAGATGAGCTGTATGGACATATTCAAAGATCTTCCACCATATCGGCAGCACATCTATTAATCAATGAATTACCGGAATACATCTCTGCTTCAGATGATAGCACTTTCAGACTATCGAGGCATCAACCAAACTCAGGGTTGTTATGGCCTGCAGAAGGCATGGGCGATTTTGGGGGCTTCGTTGATCTGGAAGTTGCTTTAGAAAGGGGGTTAATAGATCATAGCTCATGTTTTGTTAACTTTTGTGATGCTGTATTTGCTGTTGTACAGCGTGGAGGCTCGTACTTTGTGTTTGATTCACACTCTAGGAATGAGGAGGGAACAATGGCATGTGATGGCACGAGTGTCCTCATGTCGTACAGCTCAGTTCATGGGGTTTATGAACACTGTATGCGTTTGGCATCGTCCATGAATGCTCATGCTAATACGATGTTTGAAGTGACGCCTGTGTCCATTTATCGTGACCATGAGATGGAAACTATGATTGAAAACTTGTCAACCCTTCAACATACACATGAAACTGGATCTGCTGAAATGATTTTCTCAGACATCGAAAACTGTGAAACAGAGAGAGAAAGCCTTGTTGATGAAAATGTGATGGGTGTGAAACAAATACAAAGGAAAGAGTACGTAAAAAAGATTATAAAGCGTGAGAAGAGAAGGAAAGTTCTTTCACAAAATGCACCTAAATTGACCAAAAACCAGAGAAGTCAAATAGCCAAAGAAAAATACAAATCAAATGAGGAATATCGCTCTAAATTGAGAAGCAAAAGTGTTGAAAAGTATGCTCACAATCAGAAATTTAGAGAACGTGTGAAAGATTTCAGTGTTCAAAAGTACAGACATAATGAGAATTTTAGGGAGTCTGTGAAAAGTGGAAGTACTGCGAAGTATCGACGAAATAGGCAGTTCAGAGAAGCTACAAAATCATCAAGCACTTCGAAATACCAGGGAGATAAACTGTTTAGAGAAGCTGTGAAATCTGCAAGTATTTCAAAATACAAAGGGAAGGAACAGTTTAGAGAAGCTGTAAAATCTGCAAGTATTGCAAAATACAAAGGGAAGGAACAGTTTAGAGAAGCTGTAAAATCTGCAAGTATTGCAAAATACCAAAAGAATGAACAGTTTAGAGAAGCTCTGAAAAGAGCACAAACTGTCAAATACAAGACCAATGCAACGTTCAGACATCAGGTGCGAAAACGGAACATGCTGTCAAGGAATAGGAAAACTGCTCTGAATGTTATGGCAGGTTTCAGGAGACTTATTGCACAAGGCCCAGAGTATGTTTGTTCAGTGTGCCATCGTAGACTCTTTGAAAATCAAGTTGTCCTATGTTTGAAAACAAATTATAGGAAAGCTCAAGAACTGGCTGGTCAATGTATTACTGAAACATTTCTTCATACATGTACAGACAGTTGTATGGAACCGTGTGTGTTCGTGACGGGTCCAAGTGGAAAATTATGGATTTGCCATTGCTGTCACAGAAAGTTAAAGTCTGGCAAGAAACCAGCTGAAGCTGTCGTAAACAATCTTCAATTACATGACATTCCAAAACAACTGAGTTGTTTGAATAATTTGGAACAGCACCTTGTTGCTGTCAATATTCCGTTCATGAAACTTATGTCTTTGCCAAAAGGTCAGCAGAATGCTGTACATGGACCAACTGTGGCTGTACCATCAAACATCAAGCAGACAACAACTGTTCTGCCCCGAGTTCAAACGTCTGATCAGATGATCCGAGTAAAGTTGAAGCGGAAATTGGCATACAAAGGTCATTACGAATATCAGTATGTGAATAAAGAAAACATTAGAGCAGCTTTGTCTTATCTGAAAGAAAGCAACATTTATTACAGGGACATAGATTTCAACAATGACTGGATCAACCCTCATGATATTGATATAAAAGATGATGACTTGATAAATCCTGACACTGATGCTGCAGTTGAAATTGTTGAAGATGTTGCAAGAAAGGTTCATTCCGATCATGCAAGTGGTTCAAAGTCAAATTCTGCTTCAATTTCGAAGGAAATATCTGAAGATGAGAGTAATGAAAATGGATTGTTATTGGATACATGTCTTCAACCAATTGACATTGGGCAAGATATTTTGGACAATAACTATGAAAATATCATCAACATTTCCCCATGTGAAAATAACATTCCAGTTGCAATTTCAAGTGACAAAACCAATGAAGCTAAATGCTTTCCTGTTTTATTTCCTAAAGGGACTCCTACATTTCATGATGAAAGAGAGGAAAGGCTGACACTAGCTAGATACCTGAACACCAGATTACTGAATGCAGATGGAAGGTTTGCTCGAAGTACTGACTACATATTTTATGCCCAGTATCTTTCAGAACTCGAGCAGGTCAAATCTAATATCCAAATTTCCATACGTAAAGGAACTGCTTCTAAAAGCAACAGAAAAATTGTAGCCAGTGATCTTGCCAACAAAGAATCCCTTTCACAAATTTTAAAGCATGATGAAGGGTACAAATTTCTGAAACCGATTAGAGGGACACCTCCCTTTTGGCAGTCCGTTCAGAAAGACCTTTTTGCAATGATCAGGCAGTTAGGAATACCTACATGGTTTTGTTCATTTTCGTCTGCCGAACTCAGGTGGAATGAGATCATTGATTGTATCCTTCGTGAAACATCTGATACGAGGAAAGCACAAGACCTTGATTGGAATTCCAAATGTTCAATACTGAGAAAAAATCCAGTAACAGCTGCCAGAATGTTTGACCACAGATTCCATGCTTTCCTTAGGGATGTAATCATGTCTCCAGCAGCTCCAATCGGAAAAGTCATTGACTTCTTTTTTCGAGTGGAGTTCCAGCAAAGAGGTTCACCACACACCCATTGCCTTTTCTGGATAGAAAATGCTCCAAAAATCGATTCTGACTCTGATGAAGCTGTCGTCAATTTTGTTGACAAATATGTATCTTGTGAAATGCCAGAGAATGAGAACGAACTTAGCAGTATAGTTGACAGTGTACAAACACACAGCAAACGTCATACAAAGACCTGTCGGAAAGGTGGTAAAACCTGTAGGTTCAATTTTCCAAGACCTCCATCATGCAAAACGTTCATTTCACATTCTCAGTCAAACAAAGAAACAAAAACTGTTGACGATTTGCCTAAGGATGCCTATGGCAATCCCGATTTGCGATTCCTTGGTGACATTCTACAGCCAAAAATGTCAACAAAAACAGCTGAAGAGATACTTAACGAAATTTGGAGAGAAATAAATGATAACAATCAATATGATTCAACTGAGTCACTGTTTGAGGCAATAGATCTTACTCAAGAAGATGTAGAAAATGCATGTGCTGCTCTGGGCAAAAGGACAAGTCTGGTACTGCAAAGGCGACCCAATGATGTATGGATTAACCAGTATAATCCTGCATTGTTGAAATGTTGGAACGCGAATATGGACATTCAATATGTCATTGATGCATATTCATGTGTTGTCTACATTATATCATACATCAGCAAAGCCGAAAGAGAAATGGGTTTGCTCCTTGCCCAAACAGAAAAAGAAGCCCGCAGTGAAGACAATATCAATGCAAAGCTAGCACTGAAAAAGCTCGGCCACACTTATCTTACTCACAGAGAAGTAAGTGCACAAGAAGCCGTGTACAGAGTATGCAATATGCATTTAAAAGAGAACTCTCGTTTCGTGCAATTTGTCCCTGTAGGCATGAACAGAGCACGGTTGAGTTTGCCTCTTGAGACGCTCAAGCAAAAATGTTCATCTGGAAAATGTGATGAAGACGACATGTGGGCTACAAGCATAATTGATCGCTATACTCACAGACCATCAGGCGAAGAGATGGATAAGTTATGTTTAGCCCAATTTTGCTCAGAGTATCGAATAGTAGCACAAACAGAAATGGCTCGAGTCAGCAAGGAGAAACGCAGAACTCCTGTGATCACTCTTCAGAAAGGCCTTGGGTTCATGCAAAAAAGAACTAACAGCAAACCTGCAGTTATCCGTTATCCGAGATTCTCACAAATGAAAGACTCGGAGAAGTATCATCACAGCATGTTACAGCTGTTTCTGCCATACAGAGTGAATGCACAGCTGAAACCACCTACGTTTGAATCACATGAACGTTTCTATCATGAGGGCAGTGTAAAAATTGGCACAACGATACAGTTGGTGAAAACCATTGTTGATGAAAATAAGGCACTGTTTGAAAATGATGCGGATGAGTTGGACAGAGCTGAAGAAATTCTAGGGAGTGCTGGCTGTTTAGAAGATGCATGGTCCCAAATCTGCCCTGAAACTGAAATGGAAAGACAAGAGTGCGAAGACCTACAGCAAAACGTTGATGACGAAGGGGATTATGACTGCAATATCCCAGACTTACAGGGCCATGACCACAGATCTCATGAATGTACGACAGTTCCTTTTTCCATGTCCAAAACCGATGCTCAAAAGATTCTACAGTCACTGAATTCAGAACAAAGCGCCATCTTCTATATGGTACGGCAATGGGCTCTTGAAAAAAGAAACAGTCTGGAACCTAAACCTTTCCATCTCTGTGTTCATGGTCCAGGTGGTACAGGCAAGTCTCTGCTGATCAAAGCAATACACTATGAATGCAACAGACTTCTTGCTAAATGCAGAGATAATCCAGATGACATTTCTGTTTTACTTTGTGCACCAACTGGAGTAGCAGCATTCAACATAGATGCCCAGACAATCCACAGTGCATTCTCAATCGGCATTGATGCATACTGGCCATACATTCCGCTTAGTGAAGAGAAGATCAATACCCTTCGTCGCAAATATCAGAGTGTTCAACTGTTGATTATTGATGAAATATCAATGGTAGACCACAAATTGTTGTCGTACATTCATGGCCGATTGAAACAAATAAAACAAACTCCAAATGACGTGCCTTTTGGCAATGTGTCCATTCTTGCTGTTGGTGATTTTTACCAGTTACCACCTGTTAAAGGTAGACCACTATTTGCAGAAAACGTTGGAGTTGATTACTGGAATCAGATTTTTGTCAAAGCTGAGCTGACACAAATTATGCGTCAAAGAAACCTCATGTTCGCTGAAATGTTGAACAGACTTCGCGTTCATGATCGTGACACTCCGTTACAGCCAGAAGACATTGATACTCTAAAGGGTCGAGAAACTGGATCAGATATGGATTGTGTACACATCTTTCCCAGAAATAAGCAAGTTGACGAGTTCAACGAAAAAATGTTGATTGCCAAGTGCTCAAATGTTATTACCATTGAGGCCGAGGATGTTTTGAAACAGCGTCAGACAAATGTTAAGCTGAGAAGGATGTGTGGTTCATTTGCCTTGCCCCAAAAGATCAAAATGGGAATTGGTGCAAGAGTAATGCTGACTAGAAATATTGACACATCTGATGGTCTAGTAAACGGCGTGTTTGGCACTGTTTCTCATCTGCTAATGAGAGAAAATGAAAGAAAACCAATGAAAATTTTCATTGAATTTGATAACTGTAAGGTTGGTGCAGAATTGCGGAAAAAAACGCATTTCCCAGTGGATGTCTCAGTCAATAGTACACCAGTTGAGGTGCAGGAGGAAACAGCAAGAAATGGTGCTGGCGTTAGACGGCAATTTCCATTAAAACTTGCATGGGCATGTACTGTACATAAAACACAGGGTCTGACGTTTGATCAGATTTCAGTGTCCTTCGATGGAATCAAAACTCCAGGACAGGCGTATGTTGCTCTTAGCCGTGTAACCTCGTTAGAAGGTTTGATCGTGCAACACTTCGATCCGAGCAAAATATACTGCAACGATCAAGTCACAAATGCGCTGACAAAAATGAAAGACTTCGATGCAGACAATTGCACTGAGCATCGCAGTTCTGATTTCACTGTTATGTTGCACAACATACAAGGTCTGGACGCACATTTTAATTGTTTGAAAAATGACAAAAGGTTCATGAAAGGCGATGTTATATGCCTTACAGAAACATGGGTGGCATCTCCAAATGTGTCCATAGATGTTTTACCGTCTTACACGTTTTACCACCAAAACAGGGAGTCTTCATACGACCAGTCGAACGCAATGTTTTCAAATTTCAAGTCACAGACTCATGGTGGTGTAGGCGTGTTTGTGAAGGAAAATCTGTATGTTGAACAGCTGAAACAAAACTGCAATTTGGAACATGTGTGTATGTACTTGCCTGTCATTGATATTGTTCTTCTTTTGATATACAGGCCCCCAACCTATCAAATGACAGCCTTCAAGAATAGTATGAGGCATTTGATGGAAAGACTGGATGAAACCTTCAGTTGTGGGATGATGATCGTCGGTGACTTTAACGACAACACCAGAACGTCGTCATCTATTGAAAATTTCATGAGCCATTTGGGGTTTATTCAGAATGTAACAGAAGCCACAACTGAAGACAATACCATAATTGACCATGTGTACACGAGAGGTATCCAAGATATTTCAGTACAGATCGTGCCAACGTATTTCAGTTTCCACGAAGGCCTGGAAATAAAGGTTTCAAAAGATTGCTGAAGTGAATTTAAGTTTGGCCTTGCAGTTGACTGTCTCATGTATTGTTGCACTCCTTTGGCAGGGCAATGAAAGTAGACTGTTAGAGTCCCATTTCTATGGAATCATATTGCTAACATTTGTGAAACAGCCATAGACTTATATGTATATATGTGGCCTATATTGCATGTCTGAAACAACCATATATTTGTAAGTATCTATTGCATTTGTGAAAGCCGTGTATTGTGGCAACACAGTATAAACCATCCATTAAATTGACAAGTATTTGTAATCTATTCATTTCTATGGAATCACAGTGCAAACAGACTTTTTTTTGTATATATTACATTTATGAAAACAGGCATAAAATACGTATGTGTATGTATGTGGCACTTCTTTGGCAATGCAGTATATGCTCTCTGTTGAAGTCAGAAGTATTTGCAATCGCATTTCTATGGTGCTAATGGACTTTTTTTTGTATATTTTACATTTAAACAGCCATAAACGTTTGTGTACATATTACTTTTGCACAGCAACCATAGACTTATGTGTATCTATATGGAATCAAATTACTAACAAACGTATGTGTATATATTGCATTTGTGAAACACCCATTTTATGCCGATGAGTGATTCAAATATGTCTGTAGTGCAGTTCAGATGACTTGGAAGTATAACTACCATTGACATCTATTTTCATATGTTATTATATCTTTTGTGCGCTACATTTTCTGTGGTATTCTAGTTGGTTTTACTGTCCTTGGTTGACAGGTTGATATAATGTCCATTGATTAATGTGTACCGGACATTTCCTTAACACTAGTTGTTTCAATTGTAGACCTAAAAACAGAGGAGGTACTGCCTGTCTTAGGTTCCTAAATGTGCAGGTCGATACTGATGCTGTTGATCACTGGATTGTCTGGTGAAGACTCGATCACTTAAAGGCACCCGTGAACGGCCACCTCCTCGTGGTGGGTGCTGGGTAACGCTGAGAGCCGTTCACCCCCGTTGTTGACTCGGGGCGATTTTGGTCAACCAACCCGTTTGCTGTGGGTTGTGTCGGTACATTCAAATATACAAATTACTGGAAAGGTTAGATCCTGACATTTCCAAGATGGTAAATATTTTGACTGTAGACCTAAGGACCACGGAGTTACGGCCTGTTAGAATCG
>NW_027134024.1:0-16389 GCF_037392515.1 Haliotis asinina
CAACGGATCGGTAATCGGAAGTTAATTTCGTTGATAATTTTTATATCGTTTTCTCGTTCCTAAATGTCCATAATGCGTATGAATGCCCTTTCAAATCTGCTTCTAACGACGTATCACATGTACATATACAATGGTTTTTGGAGAGGCTACACACGTCCGTATATACCGCCGCTTTTCGCGTCTACGGCCTTTCAATGGCGCATTTGCTCTCGTGTTGCCTTATTGCGTCTTTTTTGCTTCTAACTGCAGCACTCTAGTCTGTAGCATACATTTTTTGGTATCATTAGAAAGCTCTTCTGGTGACGGCAACAATGGTGTAAGCAGATTTCATCTATTCTGAAAATTGTAAAGTATATTGCACAATTTGTTCGAAAAAATAGTCGTTTTTTACTGTACTTTTTAAAAAAATACTATGTAACTTCTTTTCTAAAAGTCAGATGTCAAATTGGATGGTATTGCCAGAAAGCCCATTTAATGGCGGAGGTACATGCAAAATTTCGTTGCTCTATCTTTTCAAATAAAGTAAATCTAAACTTTTTAAAATGTGTACTATCGTCAGGTGAAAGTTTAACTATCCAACGTATTTACGTACTTTTCTACACAAGGGGAACCCGAGCCAGCTTGGCCACTGCTCGGAAAATGCCTACGTTCCCCGGGCACGAACGTAGACGGGACGGGAACGGAACGGCGATGCGGAAATTGCGACGCTGCCCTCTACGTCTGCCCACGGAGGTTGGAAAGTATCAAGGTTGTGCATAGGGGGATAATTCCGACCTCCACCATGATCAAGCACTTGGTTGACGTGGTGGTTAGCGTGAGCAACGGCGCGCGACGTTGTTCATACTATTCATCATTCGTTCTGCCGAAGACGCTCGATCCATAAGCGGCCATGGTGTAGCAAAACGGAAAACTATCGAGTCTTGACAGGGGGCTCAATGGCGAGTTTGCGAGAAGCAGAACGATATGCTGGTGTTGCATAGCAGGCGAGGGGACGATCCCGAGAGGAGAGTCGATGATGGTGAAACGGTAGCTGGCGCAGGCAAACCCGTTCGAGTCTTGATTTGCCCGTGAGCAAGTGTAGACTCTGCTGACTTTTGCCTAGAGATGGGTGATAGTGTCGGAAGCAGAGCGACAGGTTGGTGTTGCATAGCAGGCGAGGGGACGATCCCGAGAGGATAGGCGATGATGGTGACAGGGTAGCTGGCGCAGCGAACCGGTTCGAGTCTTGATTCGCCCGCAAGCAAGTGCATACGCCGGTGATTTTACCTAGAAGCAGGCGATGTCTCAGCCACGAAGCAGGCAAAACACTGGTGTTGCACAGAGGTTGAGGGGGCGACCTCGAGACGAGAGGCGATGATGGTAAAACGGTAGCTGGCGCAGGCAAACCCGTTCGAGTCTTGATTTGCCCGTGAGCAAGTGTAGACTCTGCTGACTTTTACCTAGAGATGGGTGATAGTGTCGGAAGCAGATCGACAGGCTGGTGTTGCATAGCAGGCGAGGGGACGATCCCGAGAGGAGAGTCGATGATGGTGAAACGGTAGCTGGCGCAGGCAAACCCGTTCGAGTCTTGATTTGCCCGTGAGCAAGTGTAGACTCTGCTGACTTTTACCTAGAGATGGGTGATAGTGTCGGAAGCAGATCGACATGCTGGTGTTGCATAGCAGGCGAGGGTCGATCCCGAGAGGAGTGCCGATGATGGTAAAACGGTAGCTGGCGCAGGCAGACCAGTTCGAGTCTTGACAGGAGACTCTAGGTCGATTTGGTGGTAATTGTTCATGATTTGCCGTGTCAAATCTTTGCGATTCCCTAAGGTGTGGCATATGGGAAATGAGCGGTTTATTGCTGTAGTGTCTACAGCTACGTGAGACATCTACTTGATGGGTAGATGCGACGGCATGACATGCCAGACGGACATTGACGTTTTGTTATGCATGTTGATGTAAAGCGTAGTGTGTGTTGTTCACGTGTAGCAGCTCAACTGCCAACAGTACTTGAAGAACCACGACCTCCTTCCTACGTCGACTCAAGTGTGCCTTCACAGCAATCAGACTTTGGAATGAAAGTTGTATCCTTCCAGGTTTCATGATTTGTATGATACATTTGTGTTAACATATTTGAGGTATCTGTCCATTATGTACGGCAATTGTATGGGTATTCAATAATTCGTGAGCTATGGTTATCATGGTGCATGCTAAATTAAAAGAACAACCTAACGCTGTTCCCTTCTAATCCAAACCATTAACCTCCAATCAAAGTAACATAAAATTAAAACGGAAAGTCCACGTCCTTCTCTCTACACCAAATCACTAACCCATTCCGAATTAACCTAAATGACATAACCTTAAAGCTAAAATCATCAATACCGACAATGTTAAAACTAATCCGCTAACCTAAACCTAAATGACATAAATTTAAAGCTAAAACCATGAATACCGCGGTGCGTATAACTGAATAATAAACACTGACAATGACAGAACGTAAAACTGGAGATAAACGCCAAACTAAAAGGACAAAAGTAACACCGCCTAAACCACTTAACCCCAAACCAAAAACATTAAATTAACGTGAAAAAATTACCAAGAGAGAGAGAAGGTGACTACGAAACTCAAACATTACCAACTCAAACCAAAAACACCTAACACCACTAATAAAAAACTAAAAGCGCGAAATAAACAAAGTAGGTGGAAAAGGGTAGACGATGTAACCCTTGACCCAAGTGAAATGGTATACTTGCATCAAGGTCTACAAAGTCAGTCGTTCGGCCGAGGCATTGATAATATGTTACCGGGTGAAGGTGCCATATTTTCAATGCCTACAAACTGGCCCGGAAAAATTGTCTTTAATTCCAGCTGGTGTGATGCTTAGTACCGGGTTTCCATGTTTGCCGATAGTTTGATGTTGCATGGAAATGTAGCCTTGGTATTGTCTTTAGTTCCAGCTGGTGTGATCCGTACTCCCGATAGTTTGATGCTGCATGGAAGTTGTTTGATGTTGTATGGAAATGTAGCCTTGGCATTGTCTTTAATTCCAGCTGGTGTGATGCTTAATGCCGGGTTTCCATGTTTGCCGATATTTTGATGTTGCATGGAAATGTAGCCTTGGTATTGTCTTTAGTTCCAGCTGGTGTGATCCGTACTCCCGATAGTTTGATGCTGCATGGAAGTTGTTTGATGTTGTATGGAAATGTAGCCTTGGCATTGTCTTTAATTCCAGCTGGTGTGATGCTTAATGCCGGGTTTCCATGTTTGCCGATATTTTGATGTTGCATGGAAATGTAGCCTTGGTATTGTCTTTAGTTCCAGCTGGTGTGATCCGTACTCCCGATAGTTTGATGCTGCATGGAAGTTGTTTGATGTTGTATGGAAATGTAGCTTTGGCATTGTCTTTAATTCCAGCTGGTGTGATGCTTAATGCCGGGTTTCCATGTTTGCCGATAGTTTGATGTTGCATGGAAATGTAGCCTTGGTATTGTCTTTAGTTCCAGCTGGTGTGATCCGTACTCCCGATAGTTTGATGTTGCATGGAAGTTGTTTGATGTTGTATGGAAATGTAGCCTTGGCATTGTCTTTAATTCCAGCTGGTGTGATGCTTAGTACCGGGTTTCCATGTTTGCCGATAGTTTGATGTTGCATGGAAATGTAGCCTTGGTATTGTCTTTAGTTCCAGCTGGTGTGATCCGTACTCCCGATAGTTTGATGTTGTATGGAAGTTGTTTGATGCTGTATGGAAATGTAGCCTTGGTATTGTCTTTAATTCCAGCTGGAGAGAAAGCGAAGACACTGCCTTTGTGATTCTTAGCGTTACTACAGGTCACCCTCACACAAGACAAACACAATCACATCACATCACTACATTGTCTGGAATTGTGCCGTGACTGGTGTCATGTTTGCAGAAGCACTTGTCGGGGTGGGACACACAAGCTTGGCTCTGATGCTTTGATGGTAATGCCTAATCCGTGAGTTTCTGAGTGAGAAGCCAATCAAAGTGGCGGCAATTACGACTGAAAACACCAATCATTGACTCGTTGTTTTATCCCATAACTGAACGAGATGAGTGAGTCGTGTCAGGCTTAAGCTAACAACAGGTCTTAATCCATGAACGATTGATCCCGTGAGTTCAATGCAGAGCTCAGTACAAACACGTATCAATGACCCAGGCTATATATACTTAGCAGTCAGATACGAGCATCACGGCACTTGTGCTGATATTATTTGACACAACTCATTGTCAGAAATCGTTTTTGAAGACTAACTTCATTCAAGTCATGGCCTGCGCACTTTTTGAAGCTCCTGTTTCAAAGCCACTGCACTTTGCCATCCTGGGGCATAGTTTCGTGCGGCGACTTGTTCAAGTCTGTCCCCCTCCACATGGCATCCTCACTACCGTGCGTGGGATCGGAGGGGCGACCGTCGCTCGGATGAAAGCTGAGGTGGATGCCCTTGATGCAGCTTTTCAGGGCATTGTGTTCTTTCAAGTGGGAGAGAACGACGTGTCGGCCTCTACTGATCCTCGGGACCTGGTCGAAGACCTGCTGGATCTTCTGGACTACCTTCGGTGGAAACGGCCAGGCTCCAGGGCGGTGATAGGGAGTCTGTTTCCGAGGGTAAAACCAAGGAACATGACGGTCTCTGCCTACAAGCGGAAGGTGGAGGAGGCGAACCGGCGCTTGAAGAAGATGTTGCGACGCCGTCTGGATGCCACCCTTTGGGAACACAGCCAGCACATGAGGATGGGACCTGCGCTGCTAGCCAAGGACGGCGTACACCTGACACCAAAAGCTAATGGGCAGTTCTGGCTTTCAATTCGTAAGTGTATGTGTAGGTATGTTTAATCACTCTCACTCACTCACTCGCGTGATATCAAATAAGCTGTTTTGCATCCCGCCGCACGCACAGGCTTTGGCTTTGGGTGGCTTTAAGGGTGGGAAAACATAACGGCAGCCACACGTGTCGCACATGACGCGAAAGTCAAGACACAGGGCTTCCGACCCATGTCGAAGACAAAACCCTGGGGTCGATGTACGAAACATGACAAGTACCTACAGCGTGAAAAAATTGCCATAAATCGGGCTTAAAAGCGCCCCGGCGTCGAACCCGGTAAAGATTTGTCACTTCTGATGTTACCACCAGATAGCCCTGGGGACCAGCTTCACGTCGATGTGAAACCTGTCAATAGGATGTGAATATTCAACGTTCGAGTGACGTTTAAAAGATGCTCTCCGAGTAAGGCTTTTGTCTTGGTAAAATTACAGGTCTATAACAGATGGGAAAATGGGCGTGGACGCCCAACCAGGCACCCCATGTCGACCCCGTGATAACCCCAGGTGCTTCATGCACGTGGCCGAATTTTCATGTATGATATGTGTGCAGTATGTCTCTTTCTCCCGGGATGGGACAATTAGTGAACGCAGGATGCATAGATCAAACCCTGGTGATATCAAATCTGAGCTGTTTTGGCCTCCGTTACGCGCACGGGGCTTAGCTTTGGGTGGCTTTAAGGGTGGGAAAACATGACTGCACCCGCATGTGTCGCACATGACGTGAAAGCCAAGACACAGGGCTTCCGATCCAGAGTCAAATCAAAACCCTGGGGTCGATGTACGAAACATGACAAGTACCCGCAGCGTGAAAAGCTGCCAAAAATCGAGTTACATCGGACTTTAAAGCGTCCCGACGTCGAACCTGTCGACGGCAGGTCATTTCTGATGACACCGCCAGATAGCCCTGGAAACCAGCTTTACGTCGATGTGCAACATAGGAATGGGCCGTGCATGGTCAGCGCCCAGGCGGCCGTTAAGTGACGGCACCCTACGTCTCTTGCTCCCTGATATAGGCCACCCAGATTGTATCACCTATTGCAGCACGGCTCCCTTGGGAGCTGCATTCGCCGCCTTACACGCGCATCCTGCACGTCATTGGATAGCGGGACCCTTGCGCGTCACGTAGAATTTTTCCGTTTCTTTTTTGGCAAATTTATAGCCCAGCAATTAAGGTTTCCGTGATTTTAGGCCTTCTGAATTTCTTCCACAGGAGTCTCGGTGGAAGACTTTTCTTCCACCCAGCCTCCGGTGGAAGTCGCTCGCGCCATTGTATTTTGGAAGCCTTTTACTTTGTGATATCTATGCATGTTATACATGGTTGGAAACCCGATCCAACGCTCTCTCCAAAAATGCAAACGTGATTCTAATGGTGCCCCTGGTAACCAGTCCAGATTGAATCTCCGACATGATGGTTTGTGTAATTTTGTTGAACTTCAATTCTTCTATATCACAGTAGTCATCATGCCACCATAGTCCGGTCATGATCTAATGGCAACCACTCTTACGATTCACCTTAGAAAATGCATTTCTATACTGCGTTTGAAAGCCAGTTAAAGCGTGTGTCAGACAGTGTATAAAACGCACACGTTGCGCATTTAGTGGTGGAGCTACATGGGTTTTCATGTGCGAAATGCAACAAATACCGCAGGTGATATAGATTGGCGGAATTTACATAAATCTGTTCACCGGCTATACCGGCGTCGTTAATATTTACAACTACAAAGCATTTGCAAGGGGATTCATGTGGGATTCTGGAAATGTGCAACATGCTGGTGTGCAACATTAGACATTCGCTCTACACAGGAATCAATATACGTGACAGAGCTAAAGTTGCAACGAACTGGAATAAAGCCATAGAAGCAACGCCTGTGGTCTTAATATATAAAC
This sequence comes from Haliotis asinina, assembly GCF_037392515.1. Taxonomy (NCBI): domain Eukaryota; kingdom Metazoa; phylum Mollusca; class Gastropoda; order Lepetellida; family Haliotidae; genus Haliotis; species Haliotis asinina. The sequence goes on from NW_027134024.1 coordinate 6,707, forward strand.
TTTTACGGTGGTGGAAAGCCCTTGAAAGTGCGGTTCTGCCAAGGTGTAATGTGCATTCGAGTCGCGTCTGAGAGTCAAGCAATGCGCGCCATTATGTAAATGCATTTGCGCCAATGGCGGGTAAAGTAGTCGGGGATCCGGCGCTCGTCTCCCGTCAGTGTTACGGCAGCTATAATTTCACGATCCACCATCCAAAATTTAATGTTTAACATGCATCTGAAAGCCCTTGAAAGTGCGGCTCTGCCAAATTATAACGGGCGTTCGAGCAACATGAGATAATCAGGCAATGCGCGTCATTACGTAACTGTTCTTGTGCGACTGGTAGGTAAAAACGGAGATCTGGCGCGTACCTTCCGCCAGCTATTATTTCATTATCCTTCATCCAAAATGAAAGATTTAAAATGCATCGGAAAGCCCTTGAAAGTGCGGTTGTGCCAAGGTGTGACGTATATTCGTGTCACCTCAGACAGTCAAGCCATGCGCGTCATTATGCAACTGCTGATGGCGGTTAAAGTCGGGGGTCTGGCGCACGTCTCCCGTCAGTGTTACGGCACCTATAATTTCACGATCAATCATCCAACATTTAATGTTTCAAACGCACCTGAAAGCCCTTGAAAGTGCGTCTATGCCAGGTTATAATATGCATTCAAGGAACGTCTTTTAATCAAGGAATGCGCGGCATTATGTAACTGTACTTGTGCGTGTGGCTGGTAGAATTGGGGATCTGGCGCGCATCTTTCCTCAGCTGTTACTTCAGCATCAGAAACCAATGGTGTAAAAGGGGTCGGTAATACCTTGACAATGTGGATGTGCCAAGGTATACTGTGCATTCGAATAAACGTTCCCTTATGTAACGACGCGCATCAAACAGACAAGATGGCGCCATGCTCTGACAACTGTAACTTATCACAAAGGCCGCCTCTGTCTGGCCACTTAGTTACTGAGTTGCGTTCGCAACTCCTTATCATCATTATTTTCATAACTTCTTTCAGATCTGTCCGCATGGACTGATTGTATATACTACGAGTACACGTTCTTCTCTACCTTCCTGTAAACTTAATTACTCCGTGATTAGCTGCATATCACTCGTCTGTGTTCACATCTTCGTACCCTGGAGATGCTATTTATCAGCAATTGTAATTTCGTCACCTGCCTTGCTCTCTTATGGTTATAATCACTCAGCTTGGGTCACTTCCTTTTGACATGCCGCTACTTTGTGATTTTAAACCTCGTCGCCCCACTGACTTCAACTTTGCGTATAAAATTCCTTTGGCATGTGCAATTCACACCTTTTGGCATGCTCTTGCCCCTCCAAATGGACATCACGCATGGAATGGAGATGGACAATTTCCAGTTTCCTCCTCCCCCGTAGAAACATCCGGCTTGGCCACGTGAACTTCATCTAAACCATCCCATTGGTTGTCTGACCGCGACATGGTAATATAAGGGAATGCATGTCACTGCAATTTCATCATCACAGACCAAGTGTCTTAGTGGATCACTACCAGTCAGCGCTGGCAATCACCATTGGCAAGTGAACTTTACTTTTATTTCTTCTCGTTTGTTCTTAATTTCTGCATTTTTCAGTCATTTACGTTGCTCACTTTATCAAACTGATACTCAACATTACTAGGTTTATTCCCTAAATAGACATATCGTATAAGCAGTTTATTTCTTAATTTGTTCAAGACTGTGACATCCAGACCAATCATTCCCAGAAAGTAAGTGTCCCAGCACTATCATCAAGTATGCCTTCCACAAACATTTCGGTCGTTTGTCAAAAGTGTAAAACATATTACAAAGGCATCGCGCATTTAAAGCAATGTTATCCTGGTAGCTCTACTCCTGGTCTACACGCCATACACGCCCAAAATCGCCGCCGTAGCGAGTCCTATACTGCTACACAGCTGGTGTCAATGTCGGCTCTACTGGCATTTTGTGGCACATACAGTGTCAACAAAAATCAAATCCCTGATTACATCAGGGTACTTAAACACTTTGGCCACACAATTCAAGGAGAGGACGCATCTGCAGCCTCTCCTTCAACTAGTAATCCAATGCCGAGTACCAGTGCTGGTTTAACTGGGTCTACCAGAAGTGGTACTCGGTATAATTACAAACAAAACACAGTCAGGGCTAATCTTACAAACACTGGCTTATACGATAGGTTCCCTGAAAGTGAGCCGACACTTTCAGGGTTTTATCAATATTTAACCAATATTCTTAAAAAAGCAGGGCGTAATGCTGGTGACACGTGTCGCCGCGTTTCTAAGTTTTTCTATTATATCCAAAAACATGTTTTCCCAAATAGTAATATGGCTTGTATCAACTTTGATATATTTGAGCATGTAGATGAAATTCATTATTTTAACACGGTCCTTTCACAAAATGGGGTATCTGCAGGTGGCATTAAAAATTACATGTCAGCTGTCAAATCCTTTCTCAGCTACTGCCAAACGTACGTTCAAATGTCCCCAAGGGTTTTCGATAATTTGCGTAGGTTTACAAGTGCTACGCATTGTTCATATACAGGTGTCTCTAGCCAGTATAAACGCGAAGAGGTCCGTAAATCTGTTACAGAATTCAGAGATGAAACCAAACAACCGCCGCCCATTTCCGTTGTTCAAAAGGGGTACACCGATCCTGCAACCAGACAAGAGGTGAGGGACATCCTGGACCGGGCCAAGGCAGATCAACTTCCATCTGAGGACGATCAGCGCCTGGTGATGCGGTACTTGTCTTGTGGGATAATTCAACTTGGACATGCCCAAAGACCTTCAGTGCCGTCGTGTATGAAGTTGGCAGATTTCAATAAGGCACGGTGTGTTGCCGGGAGGTACCAACTTTCTTTCATGGACCACAAGACGTCCATGAGCTTCCTGGTCACCCTAAGCTTGTCCAAAGAGGATTACGACATGTTCAGGGATTACCGTCAATATGTACGTGGTGACATGCCTGAAGATGCTCTACCGGACAAATCGCCTTTCTTCAGGAGAGTGGACGGCACTGAAGTGGGGAATATGTGTCTCGAGTTGGCCCGCTATCAGAGGACAAGAGGTTTCCTTAAACCCAACTTCGAAAACGAACGGAGGACATTTACGGCCACGGATGTTCGGAAAGCTTTGGAGACTGAAGTGGCAAGGCAGCATCCCGATGATGCTGCAAAACGTAAGATGGCCAGTGACTATCTTGCACATGGCCAAAAGACTGTCAGTAGGTACTACGCTAAGAAGACTCCCTTACAGGCTGCTAGTGAGTGTGCTTTTGTGCAAGATGTTATCCAACAAGCAGCGGGTACATCAAACGCTGAGGAATCTGCATCGGCGTCAGTTCCAACAGATTCCTCCAGCCAGCTCCAGCCCCAGACCCACCCCCTTGAAGGTAGGGGGAAGGGAAAAGGGAAAAGCAAAGGAAAAGGCAAGCTCATAAAGCCCAAAAGGTGAGAAACAAGTAGATGAAAGTGAAAGTAGACCGGAAAGTTGATAAAGCCAAACCCGTAGGATAGAAGTAGTAGGTTATAGCCTGTAATTCCATAACCTTATGTCAGTTTCGACCCATTAGGTTTATACAGCAGTAGTAAAGGGGTTCGCTGTTCGAACTTGCTGTTGTGGGAATGGTGCAGGAAAAGCTACATGACACTAGACCAGAGAGTAGATCAAACCAAAACCGTAGGATAGAAGTAGTAGGTTATAGCCTGTAATTCCATAACCTAATGTCAGTTTCGACCCATTAGGTTTATACAGCAGTAGTAAAGGGGTTCGCTGTTCGAACTTGCTGTTGTGGGAATGGTGCAGGAGAAGAAAAATGGCACTCTTAAATGAGCAACCTCCACGTGGTGAGTGCTGGTTAACACAAATAGCTCATAATGTATTTGGTTCAGTTATACAATTCTTTATGTATCTAATGTGTTATGTCTTTTTCAGATATATTTTTCTATATCCATTCTGCGCTACATAAGTCAAATTTCAAATGCAATGCAATGTTTCGTTCATGTGGTTTCGCAAAAGTCTATTTCATGATATATTTGGTTCAAACATACAATTCTTTATATATCTAACATACTATATCTTTTTCAGCTATATTTTCTTTCTACCAAAGATGCTAGGCATGTCCGTAGGTGATGCCGCTTGTCCGTTCCGTCGCAACGGCGCCGGTAGCGGAAGTAGACTTTCGTTCTAATTTCGTTATCCCTCATTGGATTTCTAATATCTATGATTCATTTGAAAGGTCTCTTCATGGGGTTTCTGGCGATGCATAACATGCACGTCTGCAATGCTGTGCACAGCTGCAACCGTCTGCATATAGTGCCGCTTTTCTATCCGGCTTGACTTCCGCCGCCGACTCATGTCGACCCCACCAATAACCCCTTATAATATCTCTCTCCTTTCGAAGATCGCTGTCATCTACAGTGCATGTGAAAGCCCATGCAAATGGGCTTCAAGACGATGTAAGACAAGCCCATGTGCACTGGCATGGCAAGCTACATACGTCTGCGTGTCATGCCGCGTGTCCCGTGCGTCGCCAACACCATCAGTGCGTTATTTCTTGGTTAATCATGTGTACATGTCTGATGCGACTTTCAGTATCTTATATTCATTAGAAAGAGCATTTCAATTCGCTTCTGGTGGTGTATGGCATGTGCATGTGCGACGTTGAGCAAAGATGCTAGGCATGTCCGTAGGTAATGCCGCTTGTCCGTTCCGTCGCAACGGCGCCGGTAGCGGAAGTAGACTTTCGTTCTAATTTCGTTATCCCTCATTGGATTTCTAATATCTATGATTCATTTGAAAGGTCTCTTCATGGGGTTTCTGGCGATGCATAACATGCAAGTCTGCAATGCTGTGCACAGCTGCAACCGTCTGCATATAGTGCCGCTTTTCTATCCGGCTTGACTTCCGCCGCCGACTCATGTCGACCCCACCAATAACCCCTTATAATATCTCTCTCCTTTCGAAGATCGCTATCATCTACAGTGCATGTGAAAGCCCATGCAAATGGGCTTCAAGACGATGTAAGACAAGCCCATGTGCACTGGCATGGCAAGCTACATACGTCTGCGTGTCATGCCGCGTGTCCCGTGCGTCGCCAACACCATCAGTGCGTTATTTCTTGGTTAATCATGTGTACATGTCTGATGCGACTTTCAGTATCTTATATTCATTAGAAAGAGCATTTCAATTCGCTTCTGGTGGTGTATGGCATGTGCATGTGCGACGTTGAGCAAAGATGCTAGGCATGTCCGTAGGTAATGCCGCTTGTCCGTTCCGTCGCAACGGCGCCGGTAGCGGAAGTAGACTTTCGTTCTAATTTCGTTATCCCTCATTGGATTTCTAATATCTATGATTCATTTGAAAGGTCTCTTCATGGGGTTTCTGGCGATGCATAACATGCAAGTCTGCAATGCTGTGCACAGCTGCAACCGTCTGCATATAGTGCCGCTTTTCTATCCGGCTTGACTTCCGCCGCCGACTCATGTCGACCCCACCAATAACCCCTTATAATATCTCTCTCCTTTCGAAGATCGCTATCATCTACAGTGCATGTGAAAGCCCATGCAAATGGGCTTCAAGACGATGTAAGACAAGCCCGTGTGCACTGGCATGGCAAGCTACATACGTCTGCGTGTCATGCCGCGTGTCCCGTGCGTCGCCAACACCATCAGTGCGTTATTTCTTGGTTAATCATGTGTACATGTCTGATGCGACTTTCAGTATCTTATATTCATTAGAAAGAGCATTTCAATTCGCTTCTGGTGGTGTATGGCATGTGCATGTGCGACGTTGAGCAAAGATGCTAGGCATGTCCGTAGGTAATGCCGCTTGTCCGTTCCGTCGCAACGGCGCCGGTAGCGGAAGTAGACTTTCGTTCTAATTTCGTTATCCCTCATTGGATTTCTAATATCTATGATTCATTTGAAAGGTCTCTTCATGGGGTTTCTGGCGATGCATAACATGCAAGTCTGCAATGCTGTGCACAGCTGCAACCGTCTGCATATAGTGCCGCTTTTCTATCCGGCTTGACTTCCGCCGCCGACTCATGTCGACCCCACCAATAACCCCTTATAATATCTCTCTCCTTTCGAAGATCGCTATCATCTACAGTGCATGTGAAAGCCCATGCAAATGGGCTTCAAGACGATGTAAGACAAGCCCATGTGCACTGGCATGGCAAGCTACATACGTCTGCGTGTCATGCCGCGTGTCCCGTGCGTCGCCAACACCATCAGTGCGTTATTTCTTGGTTAATCATGTGTACATGTCTGATGCGACTTTCAGTATCTTATATTCATTAGAAAGAGCATTTCAATTCGCTTCTGGTGGTGTATGGCATGTGCATGTGCGACGTTGAGCAAAGATGCTAGGCATGTCCGTAGGTAATGCCGCTTGTCCGTTCCGTCGCAACGGCGCCGGTAGCGGAAGTAGACTTTCGTTCTAATTTCGTTATCCCTCATTGGATTTCTAATATCTATGATTCATTTGAAAGGTCTCTTCATGGGGTTTCTGGCGATGCATAACATGCAAGTCTGCAATGCTGTGCACAGCTGCAACCGTCTGCATATAGTGCCGCTTTTCTATCCGGCTTGACTTCCGCCGCCGACTCATGTCGACCCCACCAATAACCCCTTATAATATCTCTCTCCTTTCGAAGATCGCTATCATCTACAGTGCATGTGAAAGCCCATGCAAATGGGCTTCAAGACGATGTAAGACAAGCCCATGTGCACTGGCATGGCAAGCTACATACGTCTGCGTGTCATGCCGCGTGTCCCGTGCGTCGCCAACACCATCAGTGCGTTATTTCTTGGTTAATCATGTGTACATGTCTGATGCGACTTTCAGTATCTTATATTCATTAGAAAGAGCATTTCAATTCGCTTCTGGTGGTGTATGGCATGTGCATGTGCGACGTTGAGCAAAGATGCTAGGCATGTCCGTAGGTAATGCCGCTTGTCCGTTCCGTCGCAACGGCGCCGGTAGCGGAAGTAGACTTTCGTTCTAATTTCGTTATCCCTCATTGGATTTCTAATATCTATGATTCATTTGAAAGGTCTCTTCATGGGGTTTCTGGCGATGCATAACATGCAAGTCTGCAATGCTGTGCACAGCTGCAACCGTCTGCATATAGTGCCGCTTTTCTATCCGGCTTGACTTCCGCCGCCGACTCATGTCGACCCCACCAATAACCCCTTATAATATCTCTCTCCTTTCGAAGATCGCTATCATCTACAGTGCATGTGAAAGCCCATGCAAATGGGCTTCAAGACGATGTAAGACAAGCCCGTGTGCACTGGCATGGCAAGCTACATACGTCTGCGTGTCATGCCGCGTGTCCCGTGCGTCGCCAACACCATCAGTGCGTTATTTCTTGGTTAATCATGTGTACATGTCTGATGCGACTTTCAGTATCTTATATTCATTAGAAAGAGCATTTCAATTCGCTTCTGGTGGTGTATGGCATGTGCATGTGCGACGTTGAGCAAAGATGCTAGGCATGTCCGTAGGTAATGCCGCTTGTCCGTTCCGTCGCAACGGCGCCGGTAGCGGAAGTAGACTTTCGTTCTAATTTCGTTATCCCTCATTGGATTTCTAATATCTATGATTCATTTGAAAGGTCTCTTCATGGGGTTTCTGGCGATGCATAACATGCAAGTCTGCAATGCTGTGCACAGCTGCAACCGTCTGCATATAGTGCCGCTTTTCTATCCGGCTTGACTTCCGCCGCCGACTCATGTCGACCCCACCAATAACCCCTTATAATATCTCTCTCCTTTCGAAGATCGCTATCATCTACAGTGCATGTGAAAGCCCATGCAAATGGGCTTCAAGACGATGTAAGACAAGCCCATGTGCACTGGCATGGCAAGCTACATACGTCTGCGTGTCATGCCGCGTGTCCCGTGCGTCGCCAACACCATCAGTGCGTTATTTCTTGGTTAATCATGTGTACATGTCTGATGCGACTTTCAGTATCTTATATTCATTAGAAAGAGCATTTCAATTCGCTTCTGGTGGTGTATGGCATGTGCATGTGCGACGTTGAGCAAAGATGCTAGGCATGTCCGTAGGTAATGCCGCTTGTCCGTTCCGTCGCAACGGCGCCGGTAGCGGAAGTAGACTTTCGTTCTAATTTCGTTATCCCTCATTGGATTTCTAATATCTATGATTCATTTGAAAGGTCTCTTCATGGGGTTTCTGGCGATGCATAACATGCAAGTCTGCAATGCTGTGCACAGCTGCAACCGTCTGCATATAGTGCCGCTTTTCTATCCGGCTTGACTTCCGCCGCCGACTCATGTCGACCCCACCAATAACCCCTTATAATATCTCTCTCCTTTCGAAGATCGCTATCATCTACAGTGCATGTGAAAGCCCATGCAAATGGGCTTCAAGACGATGTAAGACAAGCCCATGTGCACTGGCATGGCAAGCTACATACGTCTGCGTGTCATGCCGCGTGTCCCGTGCGTCGCCAACACCATCAGTGCGTTATTTCTTGGTTAATCATGTGTACATGTCTGATGCGACTTTCAGTATCTTATATTCATTAGAAAGAGCATTTCAATTCGCTTCTGGTGGTGTATGGCATGTGCATGTGCGACGTTGAGCAAAGATGCTAGGCATGTCCGTAGGTAATGCCGCTTGTCCGTTCCGTCGCAACGGCGCCGGTAGCGGAAGTAGACTTTCGTTCTAATTTCGTTATCCCTCATTGGATTTCTAATATCTATGATTCATTTGAAAGGTCTCTTCATGGGGTTTCTGGCGATGCATAACATGCAAGTCTGCAATGCTGTGCACAGCTGCAACCGTCTGCATATAGTGCCGCTTTTCTATCCGGCTTGACTTCCGCCGCCGACTCATGTCGACCCCACCAATAACCCCTTATAATATCTCTCTCCTTTCGAAGATCGCTATCATCTACAGTGCATGTGAAAGCCCATGCAAATGGGCTTCAAGACGATGTAAGACAAGCCCATGTGCACTGGCATGGCAAGCTACATACGTCTGCGTGTCATGCCGCGTGTCCCGTGCGTCGCCAACACCATCAGTGCGTTATTTCTTGGTTAATCATGTGTACATGTCTGATGCGACTTTCAGTATCTTATATTCATTAGAAAGAGCATTTCAATTCGCTTCTGGTGGTGTATGGCATGTGCATGTGCGACGTTGAGCAAAGATGCTAGGCATGTCCGTAGGTAATGCCGCTTGTCCGTTCCGTCGCAACGGCGCCGGTAGCGGAAGTAGACTTTCGTTCTAATTTCGTTATCCCTCATTGGATTTCTAATATCTATGATTCATTTGAAAGGTCTCTTCATGGGGTTTCTGGCGATGCATAACATGCAAGTCTGCAATGCTGTGCACAGCTGCAACCGTCTGCATATAGTGCCGCTTTTCTATCCGGCTTGACTTCCGCCGCCGACTCATGTCGACCCCACCAATAACCCCTTATAATATCTCTCTCCTTTCGAAGATCGCTATCATCTACAGTGCATGTGAAAGCCCATGCAAATGGGCTTCAAGACGATGTAAGACAAGCCCATGTGCACTGGCATGGCAAGCTACATACGTCTGCGTGTCATGCCGCGTGTCCCGTGCGTCGCCAACACCATCAGTGCGTTATTTCTTGGTTAATCATGTGTACATGTCTGATGCGACTTTCAGTATCTTATATTCATTAGAAAGAGC
>NW_027134025.1:0-16294 GCF_037392515.1 Haliotis asinina
CTTTTACATCTGATCACGGATGTAAGTTCTAATACTAGCTTTGTAATCAGTGTATGGAATACGAAGTGGTGTTACAGAGAGTGCTGCCTTGGCAGCAAGATCGGCCATTGTGTTACCTGAAATGCCTACATGGCTGGGGTAGCCAACAAAAGACGATGTCGTATTGGTCAGTAGCAAGATTATTATACAATTCAATAATTTCAATTAAAAGTGGATGTTTACAAGAAATAATTTTAATAGCCTGAAGGCAAGAACGAGAGTCTGAAAAGATTATATAGTGTTTATGTTTAGAGTGTCTTTGAATATATTTAAGAGACGTTAATATGGCGTTAGCTTCAGCTGTGAAAATGGAGATGTTATCCGGTAATCTAGAAGATATTGTTCTGGATCCAGTGACAGTGGCACAAGCTACTGCGCTACGTCCTGGGATCCATCTGTAAATAAGGATTTATAATTTTATTTTTAAGGTTTGATTGATTATATTCTTGTTATATTGTAATTCATTCGTTTCTGATTGTTTAAATGTGATCAATGTTAGGTCCATTTGGGGCCTAACCAATTGCCAAGGAGAAGAAGAAAGAACGACGGGAAGGGGCTGTATTATCCAGCTCAATGCTGGCAGCAGAAATACGTGGTTTTATTCTTAAGCCAAGAGGCCGAACAAGAGAAGATTTCCTATTGTATAAATCCTCATACATAGGATTGAAAACACAGTTATATGCAGCGTTTGACTCATTGGAATGTAGTTTTGTTACATACCGTAAAACTAACTTTATACGTCGCTGTTCAAGAGATGGTTCATCAGCCTCGACGTACAGGCTGTCAACAGGTGAAGTTCGAAAGGAGCCAAGACAAAGTGTTAGACCTTGATGATGGACAGAATCTAATAGTTTTAAGGTGCTTTTGCAGGCTCCACCATAGATGATGGAGCCATAATCAAGTTTAGAACGCACTAGTGATCGATATGAATACAGAAGGGTAACTTGATCCCCTCCCCATTTAGAATTTGAAACCATTTTCAACAAGTCAAGTGCTTTCAGGCATCTAGTTTTAAAGGATTTAATATGCGGTAAAAACGTTCAGTGGGAATCAAAGATTAGACCCAAGAACTTAGCTTCCTTCACAACTTTAATTTTCGTGCCATCCCGCGATAGTTCAGGGTCTTTATGTGGTTTGTATTTACGACACAAGTGTATGCAGTTAGTTTTCGATTTAGAAAATTTAAAGCCGTTTTCAAGACATCATTTATTAATCTTGCTTAAACACAACTGCAGTTGCCGTTCAATGGTATGAATATTTTTACCGCGACAAAAAATATTCAAATCATCCACAAATAACGATCCATCAATTAAATCGCTTAAAACTTTTGATAAACTGTGATCCATCGATTGAATGATTTAAAGCCTTGGATAAACTGTTGATCTTTATACTAAAAAGTGTGTCAGACAAAATACTGTGTTGTGGAACACCCTAATCCTGATTGTAATGCTCAGACAGGGTAGAACCCACGCGGACTTGAAACTCTCTGTCATTTAGAAAGTTGGCTATGAATTGAGGCAAACGACCTCGTAAACCGAAACCATGCATATCTCTTAAAATACCATATTTACATGTTGTGTTATATATTTTTTCTAGATCAAAAAAGATAGACACAGCATGTTGTTTATTAATTAGTGCGTTTTTAACAAATGATTCCAAACGCACTAAGTGATCGACTGTACTTTTGTTTTTACGGAAACCACACTGTATGTCTGTTATGAGACTATTTGTTTCCAAGTACCAAACAAGTCGATTATTTATCATGCGTTCCATGGTCTTGCAAACACAGCTAGTTAATGAAATCGGACGATAATTGGATGGATCCGTATGATCACTTCCAGGTTTAGGTATTGGTACTACTATAGCGTCACGCCATGAAGAAAGATTTATCTCTAAGTAATTGATCCATGTTTAAGATGATGGACAGTAGATTTAGTATCTTTACCTTTAATTTTCTGGACCATATACCATATCTTGGACATGGGTGTCCGAGAATTTATTTTGGATACATAATGTTGCCAAGGTTGGCGTTTGTTCTGTTTAAAATCGCTTTAGCATTTAAAAAATAAATTTATTTGAATTATGCACTATAGGATGGCGGCAGAAATAATGTTCTGCTTTTTCCTTGCCTTCCTAGCTTGTTTGCATTCATCACTGAACCATGTTTTCCGGATATGTGGAACTGCAGAGGACTTTGGTATACACTCAACAGCTATGGAATTCAATTCATCAGAAAAGCATTTAATAGGATCAGGAACGTCAATAGAACCTTCAGGTTTAAGTTTCTCCGCACACAGTTTTTCATATAAAGCCCAGTTAGCCTTTTTATAATTCCGCCTTGATGATGGAGGAACATCAGATGGAGTTACAGATTTTAATATAGTAGGAAAATGGTCTCTTCCACAGAGGTCATCATGGATTGACCATTCAAATTCATTAAGTAGTTCTGAATTTGTGAGTGACAAGTCGAGAGAAGAATAGGCCCCTGTACCGGGGTGTAAATATATGCTGGAACCATTATTATAAATACATCAGAGAAGACAGTACAATATAAAACGCGGGCTATAGGTCACCAACAACTGAAGGTAGATCATCATAGTAGAGACCATGGGGACTTACAGTACTTTTGCTACCTGCATGGGTTGTGTCCCCTCAGCTGCTGGCGACTGTAAGGCAATTTAGCCAAAATTTAGAATAACACATGTACTACGTTTAAAACGTTGGCATGTGAAAATTTTATTTTGAAAGTCTTGGGATTTACCTTCTCAGGGGGACTGAATAAAGATGAATGTCATTAGCATCTTTATCTTGTTCGCCGTTATCTTGTTTGGATGATACGATGGAATGCCAAGCATAGTCGACTTTCGTGGCAAGCATAATTTGCAGAAGACCTAGTCAACGTACTAAAGAGGCAAACACAAAGGAAAAAAACCCAACCAAAACAACAGTAATAAAACAATTACAATATATAACGAACCAACAAACGAGATACACGAAAGGCTTGACAGTTAATCAGAAGTACAAATATAAATGTGAATGGGAGTAAGTTCAGCCATCTTGGATGTTCAGGAGATACCAATATGTTTATTAACCACGCACGCACGCACGCACGCAAATGTATATATATAGCAAGGATAAGGAGTATAAGGTAATTATAAAGCTATAAGTGTGTACTTCAGTGTGTTGTTGATTATATATATATATATAATTTACTTTGTCCAGCCACACCAATGCCATACAAATATATATAATTTACTTTGTCCAGCCACACTAATTCCATACGAATATATCTATCTATCGATCTATTATATATATATATATATATCTGTCTGTGTGTGTGTGTATATATATATACATATACGAGTATATAGTCTGATTCTCTAGAATGACTGTTTAACATTTTCTCGACATTTTTTCTAGTTTGCAGCTCAATTGCCAACTGCCACACACAACGATGTCACACCTGTGTTGAGTGTGACACCCCTCCAGCGGAGCATTTTCACAAACTAAGCTCAGATAAACATACATGTCAACGTAAGTTAACAAATTTAATTTAAAATATTTGTGTGCATATTTTCGGGGCCTGAGATGTAGGGAATATCTGGATTATAAAGAATGTCAATCAGAATGTAACACTTTTTATAACTTGAAAACGAAAACGTAGGTTTAAGTTTCATGTATAGTCATCTCATGACCTTTATGTTTCAGTGTGTCCATATCTAGAAAACTGCTTGAAACAGGAATGTCACGAATGCACAAGATGTGTTAACCCTCCTGCCACTGCAAATTATATATATCGGATGCAGAAAGACAAGCAAAGGTGTTACCGTAGGTGTTAAGTGTTGTTATAAAATAAATATAAACAGTTTGAAGCAGATACATACATTGTGAAACAGACCCGGTATCCAAAACTAACTGCCTCAAGACCAAATATGCAATGATTCTCATAGTTTTCACAAAGTAATATGTCACAGGGTTTAATTTAGCGATATCTGGAACCAAATTCGGTTTTCACGACTTTCCCAGTATTATATGCTATATACTAGTATACGGTATATGTGATCAATTCATCTGTCCGTCGTCAGTAAAAATTCTGCATTTCCTAATATTTTTTCCAGCTGCTTTGTTTCTTCAAATCAGTTTGTTACAGTCTATTTTGCACTCTCCCAAAGATATCCGCTTAACGCGACAACACCACATATATATGTCTTGACGAATATTTCTTCTATAATTCGCGAATGTTTTGTAGTCATATTGACGGGTTGTCAGTGTTTGCATATTTCACCATATTACCTTGCAGGTAGTTGTGTTGACATGAGTGGGGACATCAGACATTCGCTACTGTGGTTAAGTCCAGATAAGGAACACTGTGATGGCAAGTATTATACATACCATCGATACTGGTTGTTACCGACCGTGTCCTATAAGCATTTTAATAATTGACTTCTCTGTCAAAAATATCATAGATGCCATACAGACTATGATTCTATATTATGCGCAAAGAATTAAAGGGATCCTCCTGTTCAGAATCTGGACTTATTGGAAGTTGTCTTACACGATGAGGACCTACCTCATCAGGGGATCATGGGGTGGGGTAGGGGGGGGGGGTGGGTGTTGGAGACTGCTGGCTGTCATACAGTCACACGGAGGTTACACTCGGTTTGACCTTGAATCGTGTAAGACATGCACAATGACCTTTACATTCAACATTATAATAACGTGACAGGGCCATAAAGGTACACACATGGTTTTGTATGAAAATCAGTGTTTTTATCATCATACAATCAACATGGATTCCACACAATTTGTCATACGGGCATGAAAACTCACGTTTTTTCCATCTTGGGTTCGCCATTGATGGACTGAAAGCCAAACGTGTAATGAAAAGAACAATTCATGACCGCGAAAAGTGGTGAGAGTACAGTGCGTGTTTTATTTTAAAGGACAACAGAACTCGAGAAGAACTGAAGTGTTCGCTTTGGGAGAGGAAAAACAACAGGAAGAAACGATAGCACCTGTGGGAATGATATGGGCGTAAAAGTGGATGGTTGGTTAGTGGGTAGGTGGTAGGGGGTAGGGGGTAGGGGGTAGGGGGTAGGGGGTAGGGCTTTGGTTTTAGTGCTTAGGGCTTAGGCGACTATTTACGGACTTTTATGAGTTGATCGACTCAAACCCTGTTTAGTGTGAAAGAAATCAATCATCACCGAAAGTGCACCCAGGGCTAATATTTCGTTCCAGATACTGTGCAAAAGTACCGTTAGCATTATCATGTTTACAGATTTAAGAATCTTAAGCAGTAGAAAAGGGTTTGCTGGTTCTAACATAATTATCATCTTATTAATATTCTTTCAGCCACGTGCTCGTATGTGAAGGATAGGTGGTGCTGGCCTGGAACGTGTTCTGATGGTCTTAGCAAATCATGCTCATGTGAAGCTGGATTCCGAAGGAATGGCAGGGCAGTGTGTGACGGTGAGTGTATTAAACACCGGCACCCCTTGTCAGTGAGTAGTTTTATGCTTTGTGGACAGACTCAACAATCTGTTTAAGAAGATATGAACACAGAAAGTATTATTTTATTAACTTCCGACCAAGAGAGGGAGTTCATCCGTAAAGTACAACCTACAGTACTTCGGCGATATAGGGACTTCAATATGCTATATGTGTATTCTATAATTCTATTTGTGAAACATGGCTAATATAACACGTAGTATATTAGAGCTGAATTTGTGTTAACACACAAATATCAATCTGTTGCTCCCAAGCAAGGATAATTAGGTCACAAGCCCATTGGGAAAGTGGAATTCCTCTGGTATCATATCATGATTTACAGCATGTCCTTTGCTGGTTAATGGGGGCATTCTAAGAGAATATTCTTTGAACAATTAAGGTGGTAGACATAATAACTACGTTGAATGACATAATCTAAGAATAGTTTACATTCTGTAAATGGCTTGTAATACTGACGTCGATGCATGTACCTGTTGTATATTTTGTATCCATTCCCTTCTATTGTTTAGTTGACACAAAGGCCGACTTGATCACCTGCAACGTTGGAATAGAAGACCTAAGCGGCGTCACGAAGAACAGCACCAGCGTTGGCAACAGCACCGACTGTTATTCACAGACAGACGTGTATGTCAACATACAACCAGGGTTTATGTCCTTCCGTATTACAGCTGACTTTCAACATAACGTAACTTCCTCTCAGCCTGTATATGTCAATCGAACCTACATCGGTATTGTAGACAGCAACTTAACAGTGGAAAGACGGACTCTGTCAGGTAAACTTTAGTGTTGCACTAATCTCTGAGCGGAATATTCCGTTGTGTCTGTTATCAGAAGCAAAGCTCTTGGTATCTACTTTAGAAGGTACAAATAGAACGTCGTTCTTGTGTGCCATTACAACTGAGTGAGTAAATGCTTTTACACCGGTTTTAGCGATAATCCGGCAATATCAAATCGGGGAACATAAGGAAAGGACTTGACATATTGTTCTCACGTCAGAACAACTAGTCATATCTCTGTGAAATTTCGAAATATGAATTTAGGTGAAACAACATGATGCTGATACTTTAGCTTTGGTCTTTTTTGTCGTCACGATCTCACTGATATCGGCGATAACTGCATAATATCTTATGTACGGTATTTTGTGTACGGTATTTTGTATGTTTGAATACGGAGTTGGATCAACCAGCTGTTTTTGTCTGTGTTATAGGTACAGACCTTACACTGTCTTCCACTACGTTGAGGGGAGGTGGTGATTGCAAAAAGACTCTGTCGTCGTCCACACCGTCATCACTTATGTCATGCGACAGAGTACTGAATGGTTCATCCTCCCTGCTTAATGGAGAATGGTAAAGTGGGTTACTACTGAGGAAGAACAACTAGAGACAACCCATGCATTAATGAATCTGATAATAGTATTGTTGAGAGGGATATATGCATGTATGTGTAAATGGTATGTTATGTGCGGATGTTATGCTTTGATACTGATATACTTACTTTGCAGTCATACATGCATAAACATACATTGTAAGTAAGTAATCGTAAATTATACATTTAAAATGTATATATGAGCTAAGTGATGTTCTGGTCGGTTTTGCTAAATCCCAAAGAACTGTCTCTAGCAATTTCACATCCATGCCGCTAGTCCATACACCACACAAGAACATGATAATATGACAAATTATCTTAATTGCTTTCTTCATCAACAGTAAGGAAACAGTTATGGTTTACGCATTTAGAACTATACTTTCAGGTTATGTGGAGTAATCAAGGTCTATTCAGGAGGTTCATTCGATTACAAGAACTTCGATCGGCACTACCTTGGCAACAAGGCATTCACCCCTCTCGAACAAAGCAAAACCATCTGCTTCAGATACGACAATGTTGCCCCAGTTCACTGTACAGCAGATTCAAGATTTCCATGTTCCTCTGAAAGTCCCCTGTTCCTATCCACAAGAGCAACTAAATCCCCAAACATCACTGTTGGTGTGTCTGGTTGGATAGACCCCTACCCCGAGTCTGGAAAACAAGAACAAGCCTCGGGAATAAAGTACTATAAGGTGGATGTTTATGGCATGAAACACCTCGGTCCTGATACACTAGACGTGGACTACACCAACCATGTGTTTGAATCATACCATCTGACCGGAAACAGTGTGAACATCACAGTCTCACTCCCATCAGAGCCTGCCATGTATGTTACATATGTGGAAGTCCACGATGTTGCTGGAAATGTCAGATTTGTACGACGTTTTCTGTTGTACGATAATTCATCTAAACTCGAGGTTAGGACAACAAGAGTATTGAGGGTGAAATCTGCGTCTAAGGACACAAGATACACTTGGCAAATTCACCATGGGGACATTCAGTTAGATTGGAACGAACGTTACCATAATGATTATTACATAACGAATGACTATTTTTGCCAAGTGAAACCAGACACAGGCAATGCAATATCAAGTCTATATGATCAAGTAACGGGCGTTTTACCCGTCACCGGCACTGTGAGTATCCATGGCATCACGAGTTTCAAGTACCAATGGAGTCTGAACAATGGTTCAAAAAAGTCTTGGGAATCAGTTCCAGATTTCACCAACCAATCTCTAAACCTCGGTCTGAATCTGACGGATGGTGAAACATATGAAGTGTGGATTGAAGCCCAGGACATCATGATGAACACCATCGTGGAGTCTGTAGTTGTGCACATAGACAGGAGTGTGGCTGATATCGCTGATACCTGGCTTGTTAGAGATGGAACGAGTCAGATATATGTTCACAACAACACAGATCTCTCTACAATGGTACTTCAGTTTCGAGCGTGGGATGTCCACAGCGGGATCACATCTGTGCTGTGGGCGCTTGGAGCAACTGATGCGGGATCAAATCTCGGGAGCGGGGCACTTCCTGTCAGGAAACTCGATGCTTTGGTAATTCTCAGATGAAATTCGGACATTGAAACATTTATTTATTTATTTATTACTAAGATTAATGATATCATATTTTGTGTTGGCCGTATTTGGATATTTTGTGCACGTGTTTCCTCAAGAAGATCAGATGTGTTGATTAAAATGGGCAAACATTGTTGTCTAGTTATAAACATTTCTCTGAATGCATATAAAATAGAATGAAAAAAGTTAGTAAAGGACACACTGATGTTTTTACTAACTGGACAATGGCCATCCGATGTTCCGATTGCTGTCAAATACATTGCAAATGTTTATACATAAAGGTAAATTCATTTCTTAATTGATATAATTCCATTATAGTTGGTCATGGAAATTGTGTTTAGGGTTTCAGGAAACGAAATTCACCGGGATCTCAATGCATAGAAATGCCCCATGGTATCCGACCTAGCACATAGGCCCTACGGGTTTCATTTTTAAGAAATATTTGTGTTTTTCAGGTTAGGTGTCAGCGAGAGCCAGATTGTTACTGTCCATCTGTGGGACCCTGTGAATTCCAGAATTATACACTGGACCTTGGCAGAACTACTCTTAAAGCCAATAATACAAACACGGGTCAACACAACAGAGAGTATTACTTCACCCTCTTCATAACAAATGGGGCCATGCTAAAGAGCTTTGCTCACCTAGATGTCCTGGTTGATGAGTCTCCTCCTGTAGTTGGCATCGTTCAAGAAGGGAGCATTGATGGTCCAGACATAGATTACACCAGTGAAGGACATGTTCTGATCAGTTGGCGAGGTTTTATTGACCATGAGAGTGGCATCAGATATTACATTGTTGGCTTAGCAGACAAGTGTCTTAGTATTGATGAACTGAAGCAAACAAATACCAGCCATGCCATCATTCAAAAAGCACCAACAAACAGTTTATCACTAGTTTTCCCTAAAGAAGGCAGGTACTTTACTTCAATTCTCGCTGTCAACAATGCTTTAGAGCCTTCAGATGTTATCTGTTCAGATGGTATTACATTTGATCACTCCCCACCAATTATAGAAAATATTACCCTCCATCAAGCGTCTTCTTTACCTAGTCTCCAGTGCATGTTTGATCAAGCATGGCTAATCAACTCTAATTTGACAATGGCTTGGATTCCAATGATGCAAGTGTGCCAAGAACGATGTCATCACAACCCAGACACGCATCTGCGATTTCCTATAGTATATGGAAGTTACATAGACAACGAGACAGCTGATAGCCTATGCAGGGATCTACCGTATCTGAATGAGACTGTCGTTTATGTGCCGTTTCACAAATTTGTCCTTACCTGGAGCTTAACAGAAAACGAAAGCCAAATTCGGGATTCCTTCATAGGGTTTGGGTATGATGCATCAACGTACAACAAGCCGGATCTAGCCAACTATAAACCTACCCACGGGAAGACAAGTCTCCACAGTCATGAGACAGGGTTTGATAGTAGGACAGAGTTTTACATATTCATCAAGACAGAAAACAAGGCTGGTGTCTCGTCAGTGGCTACCCTTGGTCCTGTGATGATAGATGACACTCCTCCAGAAGTTCACGGGTCACTAGTTCCAGAGATAGTCGGGGATCACATCAGAGTCACCTGGACCAACCACACATTCTCAGACCCTGAAGAAGTACATCAGCAGTTCACGGTCACATACCGGGCGGGTAAGCATCAGCTGCAAATTGAACATATATGTCTTGATTGTCTATGTTGACATAGCTTTTACTTCATCGTTATTGTTGTACCTCAAATATGGCCACAACACTGCATTTGCCCCAAACGTGTAAAGAACGTTTCATTTCTTACCAACTTGTTATCTGTCAATTAACGCTGTCTTTGATCCGATACATGCCAGAGAATGCACCTAAAACGTAAGCACGACTTTCAACAAATTCATGTGACTCATACGTGTTCATTTTTTAATTTGAAAACAATTAGACAGAACCATTTTTAAAATGTCTACAGGATTGTGGGACTGAAGAATGATTCCAGTGTATATTTATCTTTTGTTATAGTTTTATGTTGATATGGTTGTCTCCATACCACTATGGTTGTGTCCGATACACTGGCACAACATTGCATTTGTAAGTTGTCTGTCCATCAACGTTACAATTAATTGGCATGTAGGAATGAGTGAGTGAGTGAGTTAATATTTAACGTCTCATCGGCAATATTGCAGCCATATCGTGACGATTAATTATAAAAAAAATACAAAAAAACCCCCACCAAAACATATGAATTCAGGGCACACTGTAATAGCCTGTCAACGGAGGACAGTAAAAATAACTACAGTATCACAGAAAAGAATGAAACCTATAACAGTTTATCTATAGAGGACAATACAATACAAAAATGGGCTATAGATTGCTAACCGAAGGAGGGGACATGTAGGAAGCTGTTTGGAGATATAACCTGATAACATGAAAAACAATGATATCCGATGTATTTTCCCGTGTAAACATCCATGCTTTGGTATTATATTATGTATTATGTAGTTGGTAACTGCACGGTGAAGAGAATATATGATGTTTTACAGTTATGGACGAGGACTATGTTACACCAATACTGCAGACTCCTTCTGGGCAAAGTGAGATGTGCAAAGCGGAGGGACATGCTGGCTGCATTCAGTATCCAATGGTCGTACTGCAGCGTCAGGATTCAGAACTTGGGAAGCGATGTTTCTTTGAGTTGTATGTTTATAATTCAGCCGGCCACTTCACTACGGTAAGAACACAACCAATCCGTCTTCCATCACTATTCCCTCCTGGTCCAGCTCTGGTCGTGGATATAGATCCTTCAGATGTCAACTCTTTAACAGACGTGGACTTCCATCAGCAATATTCAGCTTGTGCTCACTGGTCTGGATTCCAACATCACAGAAACGTGACCTTTGAGATAGGCATCGGGTCAGCAGCGGGTATGGATGATATAGCAACGTTTACAGGTGTCCTTGGGATGGATATCAACACAGCTTGTGTCAACTCATCCTCTCTCTCGACTTTTGTCAGGTACTTTACATCTGTTCGGGCAAAATGTTCTGGTGGAGAGACTGTTTCGTCGTCAGATGGCTTCATGATTGTGGCAGATGTTCCTCATGCCATTTCTGTCTATGATGGTCCTACATGTGAACTCAATGATGAGATGTTGGTTAACTCTCTTGACTTAAATAACCTTTCTTACAGAACGAGCGTTAATGTTACATTCATTAACCAACTGCATCTTGGACACCGCTACAGTACTGTAGTCAGAAATATCACAACCGTGGAAGGCTTCTCCTTTCTGTCCGATGATGTAGTCACAACAAAAAGCTATATGGTAGATAATTCAACTTATCATGTGCAGTTTTTTCCGCTTACAGCAAATCCAGGTTTCCAGTTAAGGTTCGTAAAAGGAAGTAGTTTCAACATTGAAGTATACAGATGTGTTCAAGACGTTGACTACCAGGTAACAACGGCATCTTACACACTACATTGGGAGGGTAACAGTGAATACACGATTTTTTCCACCCATTACCACATTCAGCTACTGGAAAAGACATGTAACGATGAATCTTCAGAAACCTGTTTCAAACTCATTAGCGAAACAATGGTTGAAGCAGGAAGAGACACAGCACATATTTTCAAAAATCTAAAAGTTAAAACTGGACACCATTATTTGGGTTCTATATCGCCATGCTATGGACATATTTGTATCACAGAACAGCTGTCTGATGGTGTGATAGTGTCAGACGATCCAGAGATTGGGAATATCATCTCTGCCGTACAAGATGAAACTGGACATTGTACAAACATATCTGTTGAAGTAGGAAGTATTGACTGTGGAGAGTCCTTAAAGATATCTGAGAGCTGCATCATTCAGTGGGCAATCGTCAAGTCCGACTCAGATATCAGCCCGGTTACAACATGGATGCAAGTAGATCCTGGCTCTTGTGATGTCAAGGTAAAATTTTAGATGATGTATCTAATGATACCAGTAAGATATAACTACGAACAAATATAGTTACTATGAAAACAGTGTACGCTATATATCAATGTGCCACTTGACATAACATCATATTCCTTGGCTGAGTGCAAGATATAATAAGTCGTATTTCCAAAGGAAGCCAAATACTGAGCTGCTGAATGAGTATTCGTTCTGATTTCAGACCTCTAGATGCCTGAAGCTACCGATCTACTCTTATCAAACTCTGTTCACATGCGTACGAGTGTTTTGTCCATCAGGGCAGTTTGGAAGTAAATGTACTGAGCTTACATTGAATCCATACGCTACGTCGTATGGTGAGCATGCATTGTTTGAACTGCCTGCAGATGATAAGCGACTGGCCAATATTGAAGATATTCTCCACAGTGAACGATTAGGCACAAGACTAAAACTGCTACATGAGCTGGATGTTGACTTTATCAACAGCAGCAGCAGAGTGAGTTCTGTCATCACCAATACAGCTGGCCGCAACGTCACTTGGTTCATCATGAGAGGAATCCAACACGTCCCGGTGTTTGACTGTGATTCGGATGTATCATGTTTGACATGGAAATTTACACAAACTGGATTTGTCAGGTTTGGTTGGATTGACTTTGATGATTCCGAATCCTATTACATATGTGCCAATGTCAGTGAAAATGCAGAAGAGGAATTATTGCCCTTTACCATTTGCGGAAATGGATTTGTGGTGGACATGACTCCCCCTGTTGCAGGTTCCATCATTGTAACTAACGCAGTGTCCGGCTACATCACTGATCCCTCAAGGATGGTCATTACATGGTCTGGCTTTTCTGACAAGCAGCCACCTGGAGTCGCCTATGCCCATGCAATCAAATGCTACTCCATTGCTATTGGTATGAAGCTATTTTGAACTTACATGATTCCATATATGATCTGCAAATAATGTAGAAAAATTCTGTTCTTTAGTTGCTGACTCATAGTTTTCCTTCTACATCACAATTCAACCTTATGTTTGAAGGGAACTATCCACATGGTCAAAATATCATGGCATGGACAAAGACTGGCGAGCGTACGTCATTTCAAGCAGAGGGTCTTTCCATCAAGACTGGAGAAGTGTACTTTGTTGCCATCAAAGGTGATAAAACTGAAGCAAACAAACGCAGGAAAATTATTTTCATAATCACATAATCCGATCATATCATGAGTGTGTGTTGTTGACTGGCTATGGAACTGTTGTCATAACAAGAGAAACAAATCAGCAGTAAATGGACATTACAGTTCAGATTTTCTCATGCTAATACTTAACCATATCTGATCAGTGGCATTTGAGAAAAGAAGCTCCGAACTGAATGTTTTACTTGGAAATTCTTTGAGGTTTTTTCATATGTTTCAGCTGAAGATCATGTTGGTCATGTGACAGAGAGTATTTCTACTGAAGTAGTGGGCGATCTGACTCCACCTGTATGTGATGAGATTCGGGTTGAAGGACTCTTCCCGGGCAAGAAGGTTCTGAGTACAAAGGCACTTCGCATTCACTGGAGGAATATCCACGACCCCGAAAGTGGCATCGAGTCGTACCATCTGAGTATTTTCACATCCGTCAACACAGATGCGCCACCTCTACAGTTTGGAACAGAAACGGAATCTACAATTATGCAAATTGATGATACATTTATTGAAGGGCATGTGTATGAAATCAGACTTCAGGTAAACAGTACGAAGAATTAAATGGACAATGCTTGTTTGATTTTAAGAAACGCATAACATGTCGTGACACAATGACTGTATTATCCCTAATTCTTTCCATTCTAGGCCACCAACAATGCCCAGCTTCAGTCTCTGTGCATATCCAAGCCATTCACCATTGACAACTCCCAACCATATGCTGGGATTGTTCGAGATGGCTTTGTTGGAATTAAGGTGAAAATTTTCATTACTTTGAACTATGAATCCCCAATGACAACTGGCGATGTGCTTTGCGGTATCCATTTCATCACTTGCTTTCTGCTTTTAATTTCATTTCCATTCATGTTTTGTGGTGAGGAGTTTGGTGGTCCTTCCTGAAATGTTTGACTTTGAATGCACATTGGTTCATGACAATTATATGAATTTTAAAGAAACCAGTCATTTGTCTATAACCTAAGGGTGATGTCGACTATCAAACCAACACAACCGAATTAGGCTGCCACTGGACTGGGTTTCACGACCCTCACTCTGGGATAGAAAGCTACAGGATAGGACTTGGGACTTCTCCGGGCATTTTGGACATCAAGCCTCTCCTGTCTGTTGGACTACGGACAAGTAACTATAGAGCTTTTTGTGTTGATTGAGGACATCCACTTAACATTTAGTCTGGCAATGTTACATCAAACTGTCGTTGGAGACTTCATTAACTTCGCACACAGTACCATTTTTATTTATATTTTCGGGTATCAACCCCAGGCCTACTGTGTGGCAATCAAAAGCTTTCATAACTAGGCTAGCTACACACCATGTGTTGATGTGTGAACATGTTTCAGATCATAACTGGACGCATGCCTTCATCCCTGGAGTGAAGTACTACAGCACAGTCGAGGCGTGTAACAATGCAGGGCTCTGTGTCACTGCATCTTCGGATGGCGTCGTAATGGATGGATCTGCTCCTGCAGCTGGCATTGTTATTGTTGGTCACACAGACACTCATAACAAATACCACGGTCACAGGTGAATTATTTCTAAAACGTTAGTAGTTTAGTTTATTTGTTTACATTTGCAAATGATATAAAGATTGTTCATTGCTTAACAATAATAGTTAACATAAATATGCGGTTTTCACACATGAGCAGTTACTAGTGGCATGCGTATCGCAAATGCAAATACTTACGAATGTTATGAACTTATACATTTGTAGTTCAATGTGATTCATCCATTGCAGATCATATGTCCACAGTAAATGGGTTGGTTTTGAGGATGCTGAGACAGGAATCCACCATTTTGAGTGTTGTATTGGACAGAGATCGGGTTCTTGTGACACAATGAACTTCACCAACACTGCCCTCTCTGATTCCTACTTGGCAAGTGGGCTGAACCTACCACTCTCTGTTCCTCTTTTTGTGACAGTGCGAGCATACAACCCTGTAGGTCTGTTCGTTGAAGCTGTCTCTCCCAGTTTTGAAGTTGATGACACTGCGCCTGAAGTCATCGATAGACCAGTGTTCATATCAACGTCACCAGTTGGTCTCGGAAATATCACGATACAGTGGGATAACAGTGTCCTGTATTCAAGGTGGAAGTTCTCTGATAATAGGAGCCCAATACATGAGCACATACTCAGCTTTAAAACCCACCACGAGTCAGCAGTAGCAGTAGAACAGATTACCTTGGGGCCACGGAACTCGTACTTACTAGTTCTGCCCAGAGAAAAGCGGTTGAGGAATGGAGACAAATACCAACTGTCGGTGACTTCCTGTAACCGTGCAGGTTTGTGTACGACGTCACACAGCAACAACATTCTGATTGATTCTACTTCTCCGGTGGTAGGAGGCTTTAAGCCACCACTGACGTGGCAAACTACCAGCGTCAATGGATCTGAAGTAACATTTGTCAACCTCACCTGGTATGGGTTTTCAGATGCAGAATCAAACATTTCCTGCTATCATCTTAATGTTGGAACGTCGTATGAAGGTGGCGAACTAACAAACGGTACAGTTACAGTAAACCATGACCCATCTGTGAAGGAACAGTCCAGCACAATCCAGCTAACACAGACTCTTGGTGGAGGGGAAATCATTTTATCTGTCTGGGCTGAGAATGATGCACATCTTCTGAGTCCTGTTGGTAAAGTTACCGTCTCAGTTGTATCAGCGGATAAGAGCAGACGCGAGGGAACACTGGA
>NW_027134026.1:0-15782 GCF_037392515.1 Haliotis asinina
GGGGTTTCTGGCGATGCATAACATGCAAGTCTGCAATGCTGTGCACAGCTGCAACCGTCTGCATATAGTGCCGCTTTTCTATCCGGCTTGACTTCCGCCGCCGACTCATGTCGACCCCACCAATAACCCCTTATAATATCTCTCTCCTTTCGAAGATCGCTATCATCTACAGTGCATGTGAAAGCCCATGCAAATGGGCTTCAAGACGATGTAAGACAAGCCCATGTGCACTGGCATGGCAAGCTACATACGTCTGCGTGTCATGCCGCGTGTCCCGTGCGTCGCCAACACCATCAGTGCGTTATTTCTTGGTTAATCATGTGTACATGTCTGATGCGACTTTCAGTATCTTATATTCATTAGAAAGAGCATTTCAATTCGCTTCTGGTGGTGTATGGCATGTGCATGTGCGACGTTGAGCAAAGATGCTAGGCATGTCCGTAGGTAATGCCGCTTGTCCGTTCCGTCGCAACGGCGCCGGTAGCGGAAGTAGACTTTCGTTCTAATTTCGTTATCCCTCATTGGATTTCTAATATCTATGATTCATTTGAAAGGTCTCTTCATGGGGTTTCTGGCGATGCATAACATGCAAGTCTGCAATGCTGTGCACAGCTGCAACCGTCTGCATATAGTGCCGCTTTTCTATCCGGCTTGACTTCCGCCGCCGACTCATGTCGACCCCACCAATAACCCCTTATAATATCTCTCTCCTTTCGAAGATCGCTATCATCTACAGTGCATGTGAAAGCCCATGCAAATGGGCTTCAAGACGATGTAAGACAAGCCCATGTGCACTGGCATGGCAAGCTACATACGTCTGCGTGTCATGCCGCGTGTCCCGTGCGTCGCCAACACCATCAGTGCGTTATTTCTTGGTTAATCATGTGTACATGTCTGATGCGACTTTCAGTATCTTATATTCATTAGAAAGAGCATTTCAATTCGCTTCTGGTGGTGTATGGCATGTGCATGTGCGACGTTGAGCAAAGATGCTAGGCATGTCCGTAGGTAATGCCGCTTGTCCGTTCCGTCGCAACGGCGCCGGTAGCGGAAGTAGACTTTCGTTCTAATTTCGTTATCCCTCATTGGATTTCTAATATCTATGATTCATTTGAAAGGTCTCTTCATGGGGTTTCTGGCGATGCATAACATGCAAGTCTGCAATGCTGTGCACAGCTGCAACCGTCTGCATATAGTGCCGCTTTTCTATCCGGCTTGACTTCCGCCGCCGACTCATGTCGACCCCACCAATAACCCCTTATAATATCTCTCTCCTTTCGAAGATCGCTATCATCTACAGTGCATGTGAAAGCCCATGCAAATGGGCTTCAAGACGATGTAAGACAAGCCCATGTGCACTGGCATGGCAAGCTACATACGTCTGCGTGTCATGCCGCGTGTCCCGTGCGTCGCCAACACCATCAGTGCGTTATTTCTTGGTTAATCATGTGTACATGTCTGATGCGACTTTCAGTATCTTATATTCATTAGAAAGAGCATTTCAATTCGCTTCTGGTGGTGTATGGCATGTGCATGTGCGACGTTGAGCAAAGATGCTAGGCATGTCCGTAGGTAATGCCGCTTGTCCGTTCCGTCGCAACGGCGCCGGTAGCGGAAGTAGACTTTCGTTCTAATTTCGTTATCCCTCATTGGATTTCTAATATCTATGATTCATTTGAAAGGTCTCTTCATGGGGTTTCTGGCGATGCATAACATGCAAGTCTGCAATGCTGTGCACAGCTGCAACCGTCTGCATATAGTGCCGCTTTTCTATCCGGCTTGACTTCCGCCGCCGACTCATGTCGACCCCACCAATAACCCCTTATAATATCTCTCTCCTTTCGAAGATCGCTATCATCTACAGTGCATGTGAAAGCCCATGCAAATGGGCTTCAAGACGATGTAAGACAAGCCCGTGTGCACTGGCATGGCAAGCTACATACGTCTGCGTGTCATGCCGCGTGTCCCGTGCGTCGCCAACACCATCAGTGCGTTATTTCTTGGTTAATCATGTGTACATGTCTGATGCGACTTTCAGTATCTTATATTCATTAGAAAGAGCATTTCAATTCGCTTCTGGTGGTGTATGGCATGTGCATGTGCGACGTTGAGCAAAGATGCTAGGCATGTCCGTAGGTAATGCCGCTTGTCCGTTCCGTCGCAACGGCGCCGGTAGCGGAAGTAGACTTTCGTTCTAATTTCGTTATCCCTCATTGGATTTCTAATATCTATGATTCATTTGAAAGGTCTCTTCATGGGGTTTCTGGCGATGCATAACATGCAAGTCTGCAATGCTGTGCACAGCTGCAACCGTCTGCATATAGTGCCGCTTTTCTATCCGGCTTGACTTCCGCCGCCGACTCATGTCGACCCCACCAATAACCCCTTATAATATCTCTCTCCTTTCGAAGATCGCTATCATCTACAGTGCATGTGAAAGCCCATGCAAATGGGCTTCAAGACGATGTAAGACAAGCCCATGTGCACTGGCATGGCAAGCTACATACGTCTGCGTGTCATGCCGCGTGTCCCGTGCGTCGCCAACACCATCAGTGCGTTATTTCTTGGTTAATCATGTGTACATGTCTGATGCGACTTTCAGTATCTTATATTCATTAGAAAGAGCATTTCAATTCGCTTCTGGTGGTGTATGGCATGTGCATGTGCGACGTTGAGCAAAGATGCTAGGCATGTCCGTAGGTAATGCCGCTTGTCCGTTCCGTCGCAACGGCGCCGGTAGCGGAAGTAGACTTTCGTTCTAATTTCGTTATCCCTCATTGGATTTCTAATATCTATGATTCATTTGAAAGGTCTCTTCATGGGGTTTCTGGCGATGCATAACATGCAAGTCTGCAATGCTGTGCACAGCTGCAACCGTCTGCATATAGTGCCGCTTTTCTATCCGGCTTGACTTCCGCCGCCGACTCATGTCGACCCCACCAATAACCCCTTATAATATCTCTCTCCTTTCGAAGATCGCTATCATCTACAGTGCATGTGAAAGCCCATGCAAATGGGCTTCAAGACGATGTAAGACAAGCCCATGTGCACTGGCATGGCAAGCTACATACGTCTGCGTGTCATGCCGCGTGTCCCGTGCGTCGCCAACACCATCAGTGCGTTATTTCTTGGTTAATCATGTGTACATGTCTGATGCGACTTTCAGTATCTTATATTCATTAGAAAGAGCATTTCAATTCGCTTCTGGTGGTGTATGGCATGTGCATGTGCGACGTTGAGCAAAGATGCTAGGCATGTCCGTAGGTAATGCCGCTTGTCCGTTCCGTCGCAACGGCGCCGGTAGCGGAAGTAGACTTTCGTTCTAATTTCGTTATCCCTCATTGGATTTCTAATATCTATGATTCATTTGAAAGGTCTCTTCATGGGGTTTCTGGCGATGCATAACATGCAAGTCTGCAATGCTGTGCACAGCTGCAACCGTCTGCATATAGTGCCGCTTTTCTATCCGGCTTGACTTCCGCCGCCGACTCATGTCGACCCCACCAATAACCCCTTATAATATCTCTCTCCTTTCGAAGATCGCTATCATCTACAGTGCATGTGAAAGCCCATGCAAATGGGCTTCAAGACGATGTAAGACAAGCCCGTGTGCACTGGCATGGCAAGCTACATACGTCTGCGTGTCATGCCGCGTGTCCCGTGCGTCGCCAACACCATCAGTGCGTTATTTCTTGGTTAATCATGTGTACATGTCTGATGCGACTTTCAGTATCTTATATTCATTAGAAAGAGCATTTCAATTCGCTTCTGGTGGTGTATGGCATGTGCATGTGCGACGTTGAGCAAAGATGCTAGGCATGTCCGTAGGTAATGCCGCTTGTCCGTTCCGTCGCAACGGCGCCGGTAGCGGAAGTAGACTTTCGTTCTAATTTCGTTATCCCTCATTGGATTTCTAATATCTATGATTCATTTGAAAGGTCTCTTCATGGGGTTTCTGGCGATGCATAACATGCAAGTCTGCAATGCTGTGCACAGCTGCAACCGTCTGCATATAGTGCCGCTTTTCTATCCGGCTTGACTTCCGCCGCCGACTCATGTCGACCCCACCAATAACCCCTTATAATATCTCTCTCCTTTCGAAGATCGCTATCATCTACAGTGCATGTGAAAGCCCATGCAAATGGGCTTCAAGACGATGTAAGACAAGCCCATGTGCACTGGCATGGCAAGCTACATACGTCTGCGTGTCATGCCGCGTGTCCCGTGCGTCGCCAACACCATCAGTGCGTTATTTCTTGGTTAATCATGTGTACATGTCTGATGCGACTTTCAGTATCTTATATTCATTAGAAAGAGCATTTCAATTCGCTTCTGGTGGTGTATGGCATGTGCATGTGCGACGTTGAGCAAAGATGCTAGGCATGTCCGTAGGTAATGCCGCTTGTCCGTTCCGTCGCAACGGCGCCGGTAGCGGAAGTAGACTTTCGTTCTAATTTCGTTATCCCTCATTGGATTTCTAATATCTATGATTCATTTGAAAGGTCTCTTCATGGGGTTTCTGGCGATGCATAACATGCAAGTCTGCAATGCTGTGCACAGCTGCAACCGTCTGCATATAGTGCCGCTTTTCTATCCGGCTTGACTTCCGCCGCCGACTCATGTCGACCCCACCAATAACCCCTTATAATATCTCTCTCCTTTCGAAGATCGCTATCATCTACAGTGCATGTGAAAGCCCATGCAAATGGGCTTCAAGACGATGTAAGACAAGCCCATGTGCACTGGCATGGCAAGCTACATACGTCTGCGTGTCATGCCGCGTGTCCCGTGCGTCGCCAACACCATCAGTGCGTTATTTCTTGGTTAATCATGTGTACATGTCTGATGCGACTTTCAGTATCTTATATTCATTAGAAAGAGCATTTCAATTCGCTTCTGGTGGTGTATGGCATGTGCATGTGCGACGTTGAGCAAAGATGCTAGGCATGTCCGTAGGTAATGCCGCTTGTCCGTTCCGTCGCAACGGCGCCGGTAGCGGAAGTAGACTTTCGTTCTAATTTCGTTATCCCTCATTGGATTTCTAATATCTATGATTCATTTGAAAGGTCTCTTCATGGGGTTTCTGGCGATGCATAACATGCAAGTCTGCAATGCTGTGCACAGCTGCAACCGTCTGCATATAGTGCCGCTTTTCTATCCGGCTTGACTTCCGCCGCCGACTCATGTCGACCCCACCAATAACCCCTTATAATATCTCTCTCCTTTCGAAGATCGCTATCATCTACAGTGCATGTGAAAGCCCATGCAAATGGGCTTCAAGACGATGTAAGACAAGCCCATGTGCACTGGCATGGCAAGCTACATACGTCTGCGTGTCATGCCGCGTGTCCCGTGCGTCGCCAACACCATCAGTGCGTTATTTCTTGGTTAATCATGTGTACATGTCTGATGCGACTTTCAGTATCTTATATTCATTAGAAAGAGCATTTCAATTCGCTTCTGGTGGTGTATGGCATGTGCATGTGCGACGTTGAGCAAAGATGCTAGGCATGTCCGTAGGTAATGCCGCTTGTCCGTTCCGTCGCAACGGCGCCGGTAGCGGAAGTAGACTTTCGTTCTAATTTCGTTATCCCTCATTGGATTTCTAATATCTATGATTCATTTGAAAGGTCTCTTCATGGGGTTTCTGGCGATGCATAACATGCAAGTCTGCAATGCTGTGCACAGCTGCAACCGTCTGCATATAGTGCCGCTTTTCTATCCGGCTTGACTTCCGCCGCCGACTCATGTCGACCCCACCAATAACCCCTTATAATATCTCTCTCCTTTCGAAGATCGCTATCATCTACAGTGCATGTGAAAGCCCATGCAAATGGGCTTCAAGACGATGTAAGACAAGCCCATGTGCACTGGCATGGCAAGCTACATACGTCTGCGTGTCATGCCGCGTGTCCCGTGCGTCGCCAACACCATCAGTGCGTTATTTCTTGGTTAATCATGTGTACATGTCTGATGCGACTTTCAGTATCTTATATTCATTAGAAAGAGCATTTCAATTCGCTTCTGGTGGTGTATGGCATGTGCATGTGCGACGTTGAGCAAAGATGCTAGGCATGTCCGTAGGTAATGCCGCTTGTCCGTTCCGTCGCAACGGCGCCGGTAGCGGAAGTAGACTTTCGTTCTAATTTCGTTATCCCTCATTGGATTTCTAATATCTATGATTCATTTGAAAGGTCTCTTCATGGGGTTTCTGGCGATGCATAACATGCAAGTCTGCAATGCTGTGCACAGCTGCAACCGTCTGCATATAGTGCCGCTTTTCTATCCGGCTTGACTTCCGCCGCCGACTCATGTCGACCCCACCAATAACCCCTTATAATATCTCTCTCCTTTCGAAGATCGCTATCATCTACAGTGCATGTGAAAGCCCATGCAAATGGGCTTCAAGACGATGTAAGACAAGCCCATGTGCACTGGCATGGCAAGCTACATACGTCTGCGTGTCATGCCGCGTGTCCCGTGCGTCGCCAACACCATCAGTGCGTTATTTCTTGGTTAATCATGTGTACATGTCTGATGCGACTTTCAGTATCTTATATTCATTAGAAAGAGCATTTCAATTCGCTTCTGGTGGTGTATGGCATGTGCATGTGCGACGTTGAGCAAAGATGCTAGGCATGTCCGTAGGTAATGCCGCTTGTCCGTTCCGTCGCAACGGCGCCGGTAGCGGAAGTAGACTTTCGTTCTAATTTCGTTATCCCTCATTGGATTTCTAATATCTATGATTCATTTGAAAGGTCTCTTCATGGGGTTTCTGGCGATGCATAACATGCACGTCTGCAATGCTGTGCACAGCTGCAACCGTCTGCATATAGTGCCGCTTTTCTATCCGGCTTGACTTCCGCCGCCGACTCATGTCGACCCCACCAATAACCCCTTATAATATCTCTCTCCTTTCGAAGATCCCTAACATCTATAGTGCATGTGAAAGCCCATGCAAATGGGCTTCAAGACGATGTACGACAAGCCCATGTGCACTGGCATGGCAAGCTACATACGCCTGCGTGTCATGCCGCGTGTCCCGTGCGTCGCCAACACCATCAGTGCGTTATTTCTTGGTTAATCATGTGTACATGTCTGATGCGACTTTCAGTATCTTATATTCATTAGAAAGAGCATTTCAATTCGCTTCTGGTGGTGTATGGCATGTGCATGTGCGACGTTGAGCAAAGATGCTAGGCATGTCCGTAGGTAATGCCGCTTGTCCGTTCCGTCGCAGCGGCGCCGGTAGCGGAAGTAGACTTTCGTTCTAATTTCGTTATCCCTCATTGGATTTCTAATATCTATGATTCATTTGAAAGGTCTCTTCATGGGGTTTCTGGCGATGTATGACATGCACGTCTGCAATGTTGTGTATAGCTGTCCAGATTTGATGCCGCATGTTAGTTCCGTCGCAAAGGCGCCGGTAGCGGAAGTAGACTTTTGTTCTAATTTCGTTATCCCTCATTGGATTTCTTATATCTATGATTCATTTGAAAGGTCTTTCCATGGGGTTTCTAGCGATGTATAACATGTACGTCTGCAATGTTGTGTATAGCTGTCCGTATGTAATGCCGCATGTTAGTTCCGTCCCAACGGCGCCGTTAGCGGAAGTAGGCTTTCGTCCTAATTTCGTTATCCCTCATTGGATTTCTTATATCTATGATTCATTTGAAAGGCCTTTCCATGGGGTTTCTAGCGATGTATAACATGCACGTCTGCAATGTTGTGTATAGCTGTCCAGATTTGATGCCGCATGTTAGTTCCGTCGCAACGGCGCCGTTAGCGGAAGTAGACTTTCGTTCTAATTTCGTTATCCCTCATTGGATTTCTTATGTCTATGATTCATTTGAAAGGTCTTTCCATGGGGTTTCTAGCGATGTATAACATGTACGTCTGCAATGTTGTGTATAGCTGTCCGTATGTAATGCCGCATGTTAGTTCCGTCCCAACGGCGCCGTTAGCGGAAGTAGGCTTTCGTCCTAATTTCGTTATCCCTCATTGGATTTCTTATATCTATGATTCATTTGAAAGGCCTTTCCATGGGGTTTCTAGCGATGTATAACATGCACGTCTGCAATGTTGTGTATAGCTGTCCAGATTTGATGCCGCATGTTAGTTCCGTCGCAACGGCGCCGTTAGCGGAAGTAGACTTTCGTTCTAATTTCGTTATCCCTCATTGGATTTCTTATGTCTATGATTCATTTGAAAGGTCTTTCCATGGGGTTTCTAGCGATGTATAACATGCACGTCTGCAATGTTGTGTATAGCTGTCCGCATGTACTGCCGCATGCTATTTCCGTGTCAACGGATCGGTAATCGGAAGTTAATTTCGTTGATAATTTTTATATCGTTTTCTCGTTCCTAAATGTCCATAATGCGTATGAATGCCCTTTCAAATCTGCTTCTAACGACGTATCACATGTACATATACAATGGTTTTTGGAGAGGCTACACACGTCCGTATATACCGCCGCTTTTCGCGTCTACGGCCTTTCAATGGCGCATTTGCTCTCGTGTTGCCTTATTGCGTCTTTTTTGCTTCTAACTGCAGCACTCTAGTCTGTAGCATACATTTTTTGGTATCATTAGAAAGCTCTTCTGGTGACGGCAACAATGGTGTAAGCAGATTTCATCTATTCTGAAAATTGTAAAGTATATTGCACAATTTGTTCGAAAAAATAGTCGTTTTTTACTGTACTTTTTAAAAAAATACTATGTAACTTCTTTTCTAAAAGTCAGATGTCAAATTGGATGGTATTGCCAGAAAGCCCATTTAATGGCGGAGGTACATGCAAAATTTCGTTGCTCTATCTTTTCAAATAAAGTAAATCTAAACTTTTTAAAATGTGTACTATCGTCAGGTGAAAGTTTAACTATCCAACGTATTTACGTACTTTTCTACACAAGGGGAACCCGAGCCAGCTTGGCCACTGCTCGGAAAATGCCTACGTTCCCCGGGCACGAACGTAGACGGGACGGGAACGGAACGGCGATGCGGAAATTGCGACGCTGCCCTCTACGTCTGCCCACGGAGGTTGGAAAGTATCAAGGTTGTGCATAGGGGGATAATTCCGACCTCCACCATGATCAAGCACTTGGTTGACGTGGTGGTTAGCGTGAGCAACGGCGCGCGACGTTGTTCATACTATTCATCATTCGTTCTGCCGAAGACGCTCGATCCATAAGCGGCCATGGTGTAGCAAAACGGAAAACTATCGAGTCTTGACAGGGGGCTCAATGGCGAGTTTGCGAGAAGCAGAACGATATGCTGGTGTTGCATAGCAGGCGAGGGGACGATCCCGAGAGGAGAGTCGATGATGGTGAAACGGTAGCTGGCGCAGGCAAACCCGTTCGAGTCTTGATTTGCCCGTGAGCAAGTGTAGACTCTGCTGACTTTTGCCTAGAGATGGGTGATAGTGTCGGAAGCAGAGCGACAGGTTGGTGTTGCATAGCAGGCGAGGGGACGATCCCGAGAGGATAGGCGATGATGGTGACAGGGTAGCTGGCGCAGCGAACCGGTTCGAGTCTTGATTCGCCCGCAAGCAAGTGCATACGCCGGTGATTTTACCTAGAAGCAGGCGATGTCTCAGCCACGAAGCAGGCAAAACACTGGTGTTGCACAGAGGTTGAGGGGGCGACCTCGAGACGAGAGGCGATGATGGTAAAACGGTAGCTGGCGCAGGCAAACCCGTTCGAGTCTTGATTTGCCCGTGAGCAAGTGTAGACTCTGCTGACTTTTACCTAGAGATGGGTGATAGTGTCGGAAGCAGATCGACAGGCTGGTGTTGCATAGCAGGCGAGGGGACGATCCCGAGAGGAGAGTCGATGATGGTGAAACGGTAGCTGGCGCAGGCAAACCCGTTCGAGTCTTGATTTGCCCGTGAGCAAGTGTAGACTCTGCTGACTTTTACCTAGAGATGGGTGATAGTGTCGGAAGCAGATCGACATGCTGGTGTTGCATAGCAGGCGAGGGTCGATCCCGAGAGGAGTGCCGATGATGGTAAAACGGTAGCTGGCGCAGGCAGACCAGTTCGAGTCTTGACAGGAGACTCTAGGTCGATTTGGTGGTAATTGTTCATGATTTGCCGTGTCAAATCTTTGCGATTCCCTAAGGTGTGGCATATGGGAAATGAGCGGTTTATTGCTGTAGTGTCTACAGCTACGTGAGACATCTACTTGATGGGTAGATGCGACGGCATGACATGCCAGACGGACATTGACGTTTTGTTATGCATGTTGATGTAAAGCGTAGTGTGTGTTGTTCACGTGTAGCAGCTCAACTGCCAACAGTACTTGAAGAACCACGACCTCCTTCCTACGTCGACTCAAGTGTGCCTTCACAGCAATCAGACTTTGGAATGAAAGTTGTATCCTTCCAGGTTTCATGATTTGTATGATACATTTGTGTTAACATATTTGAGGTATCTGTCCATTATGTACGGCAATTGTATGGGTATTCAATAATTCGTGAGCTATGGTTATCATGGTGCATGCTAAATTAAAAGAACAACCTAACGCTGTTCCCTTCTAATCCAAACCATTAACCTCCAATCAAAGTAACATAATCAGTGCGTTATTTCTTGGTTAATCATGTGTACATGTCTGATGCGACTTTCAGTATCTTATATTCATTAGAAAGAGCATTTCAATTCGCTTCTGGTGGTGTATGGCATGTGCATGTGCGACGTTGAGCAAAGATGCTAGGCATGTCCGTAGGTAATGCCGCTTGTCCGTTCCGTCGCAACGGCGCCGGTAGCGGAAGTAGACTTTCGTTCTAATTTCGTTATCCCTCATTGGATTTCTAATATCTATGATTCATTTGAAAGGTCTCTTCATGGGGTTTCTGGCGATGCATAACATGCACGTCTGCAATGCTGTGCACAGCTGCAACCGTCTGCATATAGTGCCGCTTTTCTATCCGGCTTGACTTCCGCCGCCGACTCATGTCGACCCCACCAATAACCCCTTATAATATCTCTCTCCTTTCGAAGATCCCTAACATCTATAGTGCATGTGAAAGCCCATGCAAATGGGCTTCAAGACGATGTACGACAAGCCCATGTGCACTGGCATGGCAAGCTACATACGCCTGCGTGTCATGCCGCGTGTCCCGTGCGTCGCCAACACCATCAGTGCGTTATTTCTTGGTTAATCATGTGTACATGTCTGATGCGACTTTCAGTATCTTATATTCATTAGAAAGAGCATTTCAATTCGCTTCTGGTGGTGTATGGCATGTGCATGTGCGACGTTGAGCAAAGATGCTAGGCATGTCCGTAGGTAATGCCGCTTGTCCGTTCCGTCGCAGCGGCGCCGGTAGCGGAAGTAGACTTTCGTTCTAATTTCGTTATCCCTCATTGGATTTCTAATATCTATGATTCATTTGAAAGGTCTCTTCATGGGGTTTCTGGCGATGTATGACATGCACGTCTGCAATGTTGTGTATAGCTGTCCAGATTTGATGCCGCATGTTAGTTCCGTCGCAAAGGCGCCGGTAGCGGAAGTAGACTTTCGTTCTAATTTCGTTATCCCTCATTGGATTTCTTATATCTATGATTCATTTGAAAGGTCTTTCCATGGGGTTTCTAGCGATGTATAACATGTACGTCTGCAATGTTGTGTATAGCTGTCCGTATGTAATGCCGCATGTTAGTTCCGTCCCAACGGCGCCGTTAGCGGAAGTAGGCTTTCGTCCTAATTTCGTTATCCCTCATTGGATTTCTTATATCTATGATTCATTTGAAAGGCCTTTCCATGGGGTTTCTAGCGATGTATAACATGCACGTCTGCAATGTTGTGTATAGCTGTCCAGATTTGATGCCGCATGTTAGTTCCGTCGCAACGGCGCCGTTAGCGGAAGTAGACTTTCGTTCTAATTTCGTTATCCCTCATTGGATTTCTTATGTCTATGATTCATTTGAAAGGTCTTTCCATGGGGTTTCTAGCGATGTATAACATGTACGTCTGCAATGTTGTGTATAGCTGTCCGTATGTAATGCCGCATGTTAGTTCCGTCCCAACGGCGCCGTTAGCGGAAGTAGGCTTTCGTCCTAATTTCGTTATCCCTCATTGGATTTCTTATATCTATGATTCATTTGAAAGGCCTTTCCATGGGGTTTCTAGCGATGTATAACATGCACGTCTGCAATGTTGTGTATAGCTGTCCAGATTTGATGCCGCATGTTAGTTCCGTCGCAACGGCGCCGTTAGCGGAAGTAGACTTTCGTTCTAATTTCGTTATCCCTCATTGGATTTCTTATGTCTATGATTCATTTGAAAGGTCTTTCCATGGGGTTTCTAGCGATGTATAACATGCACGTCTGCAATGTTGTGTATAGCTGTCCGCATGTACTGCCGCATGCTATTTCCGTGTCAACGGATCGGTAATCGGAAGTTAATTTCGTTGATAATTTTTATATCGTTTTCTCGTTCCTAAATGTCCATAATGCGTATGAATGCCCTTTCAAATCTGCTTCTAACGACGTATCACATGTACATATACAATGGTTTTTGGAGAGGCTACACACGTCCGTATATACCGCCGCTTTTCGCGTCTACGGCCTTTCAATGGCGCATTTGCTCTCGTGTTGCCTTATTGCGTCTTTTTTGCTTCTAACTGCAGCACTCTAGTCTGTAGCATACATTTTTTGGTATCATTAGAAAGCTCTTCTGGTGACGGCAACAATGGTGTAAGCAGATTTCATCTATTCTGAAAATTGTAAAGTATATTGCACAATTTGTTCGAAAAAATAGTCGTTTTTTACTGTACTTTTTAAAAAAATACTATGTAACTTCTTTTCTAAAAGTCAGATGTCAAATTGGATGGTATTGCCAGAAAGCCCATTTAATGGCGGAGGTACATGCAAAATTTCGTTGCTCTATCTTTTCAAATAAAGTAAATCTAAACTTTTTAAAATGTGTACTATCGTCAGGTGAAAGTTTAACTATCCAACGTATTTACGTACTTTTCTACACAAGGGGAACCCGAGCCAGCTTGGCCACTGCTCGGAAAATGCCTACGTTCCCCGGGCACGAACGTAGACGGGACGGGAACGGAACGGCGATGCGGAAATTGCGACGCTGCCCTCTACGTCTGCCCACGGAGGTTGGAAAGTATCAAGGTTGTGCATAGGGGGATAATTCCGACCTCCACCATGATCAAGCACTTGGTTGACGTGGTGGTTAGCGTGAGCAACGGCGCGCGACGTTGTTCATACTATTCATCATTCGTTCTGCCGAAGACGCTCGATCCATAAGCGGCCATGGTGTAGCAAAACGGAAAACTATCGAGTCTTGACAGGGGGCTCAATGGCGAGTTTGCGAGAAGCAGAACGATATGCTGGTGTTGCATAGCAGGCGAGGGGACGATCCCGAGAGGAGAGTCGATGATGGTGAAACGGTAGCTGGCGCAGGCAAACCCGTTCGAGTCTTGATTTGCCCGTGAGCAAGTGTAGACTCTGCTGACTTTTGCCTAGAGATGGGTGATAGTGTCGGAAGCAGAGCGACAGGTTGGTGTTGCATAGCAGGCGAGGGGACGATCCCGAGAGGATAGGCGATGATGGTGACAGGGTAGCTGGCGCAGCGAACCGGTTCGAGTCTTGATTCGCCCGCAAGCAAGTGCATACGCCGGTGATTTTACCTAGAAGCAGGCGATGTCTCAGCCACGAAGCAGGCAAAACACTGGTGTTGCACAGAGGTTGAGGGGGCGACCTCGAGACGAGAGGCGATGATGGTAAAACGGTAGCTGGCGCAGGCAAACCCGTTCGAGTCTTGATTTGCCCGTGAGCAAGTGTAGACTCTGCTGACTTTTACCTAGAGATGGGTGATAGTGTCGGAAGCAGATCGACAGGCTGGTGTTGCATAGCAGGCGAGGGGACGATCCCGAGAGGAGAGTCGATGATGGTGAAACGGTAGCTGGCGCAGGCAAACCCGTTCGAGTCTTGATTTGCCCGTGAGCAAGTGTAGACTCTGCTGACTTTTACCTAGAGATGGGTGATAGTGTCGGAAGCAGATCGACATGCTGGTGTTGCATAGCAGGCGAGGGTCGATCCCGAGAGGAGTGCCGATGATGGTAAAACGGTAGCTGGCGCAGGCAGACCAGTTCGAGTCTTGACAGGAGACTCTAGGTCGATTTGGTGGTAATTGTTCATGATTTGCCGTGTCAAATCTTTGCGATTCCCTAAGGTGTGGCATATGGGAAATGAGCGGTTTATTGCTGTAGTGTCTACAGCTACGTGAGACATCTACTTGATGGGTAGATGCGACGGCATGACATGCCAGACGGACATTGACGTTTTGTTATGCATGTTGATGTAAAGCGTAGTGTGTGTTGTTCACGTGTAGCAGCTCAACTGCCAACAGTACTTGAAGAACCACGACCTCCTTCCTACGTCGACTCAAGTGTGCCTTCACAGCAATCAGACTTTGGAATGAAAGTTGTATCCTTCCAGGTTTCATGATTTGTATGATACATTTGTGTTAACATATTTGAGGTATCTGTCCATTATGTACGGCAATTGTATGGGTATTCAATAATTCGTGAGCTATGGTTATCATGGTGCATGCTAAATTAAAAGAACAACCTAACGCTGTTCCCTTCTAATCCAAACCATTAACCTCCAATCAAAGTAACATAAAATTAAAACGGAAAGTCCACGTCCTTCTCTCTACACCAAATCACTAACCCATTCCGAATTAACCTAAATGACATAACCTTAAAGCTAAAATCATCAATACCGACAATGTTAAAACTAATCCGCTAACCTAAACCTAAATGACATAAATTTAAAGCTAAAACCATGAATACCGCGGTGCGTATAACTGAATAATAAACACTGACAATGACAGAACGTAAAACTGGAGATAAACGCCAAACTAAAAGGACAAAAGTAACACCGCCTAAACCACTTAACCCCAAACCAAAAACATTAAATTAACGTGAAAAAATTACCAAGAGAGAGAGAAGGTGACTACGAAACTCAAACATTACCAACTCAAACCAAAAACACCTAACACCACTAATAAAAAACTAAAAGCGCGAAATAAACAAAGTAGGTGGAAAAGGGTAGACGATGTAACCCTTGACCCAAGTGAAATGGTATACTTGCATCAAGGTCTACAAAGTCAGTCGTTCGGCCGAGGCATTGATAATATGTTACCGGGTGAAGGTGCCATATTTTCAATGCCTACAAACTGGCCCGGAAAAATTGTCTTTAATTCCAGCTGGTGTGATGCTTAGTACCGGGTTTCCATGTTTGCCGATAGTTTGATGTTGCATGGAAATGTAGCCTTGGTATTGTCTTTAGTTCCAGCTGGTGTGATCCGTACTCCCGATAGTTTGATGCTGCATGGAAGTTGTTTGATGTTGTATGGAAATGTAGCCTTGGCATTGTCTTTAATTCCAGCTGGTGTGATGCTTAATGCCGGGTTTCCATGTTTGCCGATATTTTGATGTTGCATGGAAATGTAGCCTTGGTATTGTCTTTAGTTCCAGCTGGTGTGATCCGTACTCCCGATAGTTTGATGCTGCATGGAAGTTGTTTGATGTTGTATGGAAATGTAGCCTTGGCATTGTCTTTAATTCCAGCTGGTGTGATGCTTAATGCCGGGTTTCCATGTTTGCCGATATTTTGATGTTGCATGGAAATGTAGCCTTGGTATTGTCTTTAGTTCCAGCTGGTGTGATCCGTACTCCCGATAGTTTGATGCTGCATGGAAGTTGTTTGATGTTGTATGGAAATGTAGCTTTGGCATTGTCTTTAATTCCAGCTGGTGTGATG
>NW_027134027.1:0-15543 GCF_037392515.1 Haliotis asinina
TCAATGAACCGCTTTAATTCCCTTCTGCTCGGCCCATTCTCCGGAGGACTAAATCCCTTGATGAAGAAACTTTTGATCTCCTCCATCATATAGGGTCTCATTTTCTATTTTAAAGGAATTTGTTTCTGTCAAAATTATACATTTTCTACGATGAGTTCTGGAAATAAAGGTAGGTTACCTGTAGATTCAATCTCGCTCACATGAACTGGAACCGGATGCGTAAGACATACTCTGTATTCTGCAGTAACCACACGTTTGCTTTCTGTAACACATAAGAGAACCTACGATTTCAAAATCCACAAAGAAAATGTATCGTTCCTCGTCATATCACATTCCCGGGAGAAGTCTCTGCCAGCTTGGCTGTTATGTTGTCGTTATTTGGAACTTCTGACTGACCAGAATAAAGTATTTTCCAAATTCAAATTCATGTGAACTAAAGCTATAATAATGTGGGATTGGGGCATGTAAATGATGAGTATTGACTACTAAATCGCCTAGTACGACAAGCATGGGTTACTGAGGACAAAGGTTTCCGTCGCTCATGGGAATAAAGACGTTGTACATCCATGAAGTGTTTCCTCATCTCATACCCCGACCTCTTTAAATTGCATCTCTAAGACGTTAAACTTTTGCAAATATTTTCAAAAAATAGCGTTAGCCAAGTAGATGAGAGTGGTTTCCTCTCCCTTTTAACAAACGTCCAGCATTGTGACGGCTGGGGACAAAACAAACGGGCTTCACACATTGTACCTATGTGGGGGAATCAAATCCGGGTTTTGAGCGTGACGAGCGAACGCTTTGACTACTTTGCTATTCCACTGCCCCCTGAACGTTCTCAGTGACCCACTCAATATCCACAGCATACCGCTTTATTTGCACCCGGTTTAAATATTGACCGTCGATGGTGCTAGCTCTGTATGTAGGCGACGCGGGTGGTCAGCCAGGACTGTGTCAGGCATGGTCACATACGTAATCTACAACACACATTCTAGGCATTCACGTCAACGACTCTCTACGCATGTGGCGCCAAATAGCCAAATAAGTGAGTGTGTTCAGCTACTAGTATATCAATGGCATTATAAGCATAAAATCCTTAACAAACATCTCGACTCGTTTGTATGTTGTTTAACGCCGCACTCAGCAATATTCCAGCTATATGGCAGCTGTCTTAACATTCAAATCTGGACCAGGTAGTCCTGTGATCAATATCATGAGCATCGATCTACGAAAGTGAGGTACGATGATATGTGTCAACCAAGTCTGTCTACAAGATTCCGTTCGTCGCCTCTTACAACAAGCATGGGTTGCTGAAGGCCAGTTCTAAACCGGATTTTCAAAGCGAAACAAAGATCTACGTCACACACAGTGAACTGCAATAACTGAGATTATTTAACATAGTACAGCGACTCCCTCATAGCGTTGGCATTTACGAAACTCTTTAACGCCATCTCTCAGAGAGTTATCACATCCAACTCGGCTTGTCAGTGACGTACTTCCTTGTAGCGGTAAAATCTGGATGAATTTTGTATGCAAATTAATAATGGCTACTGAATCATGGCTAGTTATAAACCACCAGTTATGCATGCTCAAGTCGCAAACACATTATTATCAGGGATAACTGAAACAGCCTGTGAGGATTCAGGAGTTACAGGGTTAACAGTCATCCCACCGGGTACCCATTAAGTACTGGTGGAACAGATCCAGTTTACCAACAAACATGAGACAACGGATGTTAAGGAAAGACAAGTTG
Organism: Haliotis asinina; assembly: GCF_037392515.1. NCBI lineage: Eukaryota > Metazoa > Mollusca > Gastropoda > Lepetellida > Haliotidae > Haliotis > Haliotis asinina. Next base: position 1,751 of record NW_027134027.1, read on the forward strand.
TCGAATGAAAGTTATGCGATCGAATGAATGAGAATTAGTTATATTTCCTATGTTATTGATTTAAAACTCCAGTGTGTAAGGTCTAAATTGGGCAAAATGGCCAGTGGGTATAAAGTCGGCATCACCATCATCGTTGCATCACCCTAGCATCTATTCGTTTACAGTATCCTCGCAGGATTGCCAACAGGACGTGGTCGTGACGTGCATCCAGCCAGTATTTCCGGTGCTACAGGCTGTCGTCTCCGGCCTGCAGACCGGAAACATCAACCTCACAGCTCTTGCCAATGCCTGCCCGTAAGTCAGTTACAGGCACGTGTGAGATATATACACACGCCCCAGTCTCTTTCGAGTTTACCTTGAGTGCCTGCAACGCACGTGGTAGTTTTCTCTCGTGTATTTTATTCAGCACTAATATGACTCATCACCAGTCACGTTCTCTACTTAATGTTTTTATGCATTTGTAGTATTATGCATTTGTTTTTCATTTCAAGTAATGAATCCAAAATATCTGACCCAGACACTACCAAGGGAGACAATCCTGAGGAACGTTCGAATTAAATGTCATAATCTATCACTTACTTAGTTTCTCTGTAATTAGTTTTTGGTTATTTCATTTCATGAAAGTCGTAACAACAACCGAATTTATGAATACATAACCCATATCGCTGACGTGCTATCGGGTAATGCGTATTTCTATAGGGTATTCACATTGTTACCACACAAGCTAAATGAGCAAATGATCGGCTTAGATTTTAACAGTGCTTCAAGAGATAGCTGAGTTTGCACTGACAATGGCTCAAAGGCCCCTACCAAATCTGCTTCAGGAATTACCGCATCTACAAAAACTGTACCTCCCCCGAGTGTCTGCCGCCTCTGTTCAGGGACGTCAACCAGCTACTACTCGGTGCTTTCTCCTACATCTGCGACGACGCCTTCTCAGGTAGAACTACAATTTATCTACTTCTCACGATCAGCAGATGTGTTATGTCCTCAAACATCAGTAGAGCCGGAAAGGAAATGGTACTTCTGTTACCCCATACAGTAAATTACGGAACCAAGCATTTTAGGTAAAAATATAAGTCTAACATATACAGTAAGTGACAAGGGGACAAAGTAGTTTATATCAATTAATTCGTTACATCCGTCTTCAGTACAAACGTATCGCGAACTTCCTCTCATCCGACATTCCCTGCAAACCAGCATATTATTTTGTCCCGATCTTGTCCTTGTGTAATCAAACGAAGAAACCCCCTCTCATCCGAATTCCCTCATTCCGAAATACTATAAAACAACTGATTATATTTAAGAGTTACATCGGATAAAAAGAAATTTCTTTATTAAGAGAAACACTCATTATCTTGTCCTGACAAAAGAAAGAAGTTGACATCCATAAATTCTCTTCTGTTACGTGCATCACTTCTAAATGTTGTTTACAAACAACACGATAATTCGGAATATTTTGGTGACCTATTAGTGCCCACTAGTTGACATCCATAATGTCTCCTCTGTTATGTGTATCACTTCGTGAGAGAATATCTGGGACTGGTAGTGAACGCATCGAAACTCTGCTTCAGGTCTTCTGTATGTTGTGTAGTGTTGGTGTGAGCAGGCATCCTCTACCCCGAGCTATAATTCCCCACTGACAGCCACATAACTACCAGTGCCGTTAGGCGTCCAGGAAAGCTAGTTAATATAAATGCTGTTTACAATCAACATGGTAGTTCGGCATGTTTTGGTGATCTATTAGTGCCATAGTGTGCAGTATGCAGAAATCATTGAATAAATATGACATCTTCAACGTAGAGGTTGCAAACAGGTTGAAAGCGGGTATGGAATGTTAGCCTGTTATTGGAGACGGCGCCCCGTCGTATAAAGGGTACAATAGTTGGCCATAAGTCAGTCATCACTGGAGAAAATTTCATAGATTTACATGTTAATTAACTGTTCCAAGAATGATTTTCGGAAACTGAGTAGAAGTTGTTTTATTTTGATACAAGTCGACGCGGAGTCAAGCGGAAAAGAATTAATAACCACTATTCACCCAAGACTCGGGCAAACATTGTAAAATATGCATCTGAACACGGCAATACGAGAGCTGCTAAACACTTTAGCAAACTTTTGAATGTTAGTCTTGGGGAACGTGCTGTCAGACTTATGAAGAAATCCTACCTCTTAGCTAAGTCTAATGACAAAACAGCAGAACTGACGGAACTAGTAAACCAAAGACGAGGCAAACCTTTACTGTTAGGTGAACTGGATAAACTTGTTGCAGACCATCTGAATGAAAGTCGGTGGTATTGTAAACAGACACATTGTACTTGCCACAGCACGTAGTATTGTTCTGCATGAAAATCGATCACTTTTGGTTGAAAATGGTGTTCCGATTCGTTTGGACAAGGGATGGTCGAATTCATTTCTTCAGCGGCATGATTTTGTGAAAAGAAGAGCAACGCAAGCTGCCAGGAAAGTAACATCAGACTTCGAGCAAAAACAAGAAGAGTTCATCAGCAGTGTAGGGGAGACGATCGCAGCCAAATCCATTCCATCAGACCTAATCATAAACTTTGACCAAACTGGTGTCATGATTGTTCCCGTCTCCAACTGGACATTGGCCAGCCAAATTACGAAGCAAATGTCTGTGATAGGTGTGGAAGACGAACGCGAGATTACCATGTTTCTTGGTAGCACCTCATCTGACAACCTGTTACCCCCGCCAGGTCATTTGTCAAGGACTCACCGACAAGTGTCATGCAGACTACAACTTTCCTGATAAATGGCACGTGACACACACGGCCAATCACTGGAGTAACGAAGACACAACGCTCGAATATGTGGATCAGGTTTTAGTACCATATACTAAGAAAGTAAAAAAGTCACTACGTTTGCCGGCCAGTCAGAAATCTCTCGCCATATTTGACGTGTTTGCTGCCCATAGATATCATTCATTCCCGGATCTATTGAGGAAACGCAACTTCGAAGTGAAATTTGTGCAAGCAGGTTGCACGGCGAGTTGCAACCAGTGGACCTATCAGAGAATGGGGATCTTAAAACACTGGTGAAGGATCACTTTAGTCAGTGGTATGCAGATAAAGTGTCGGCAAACTTAAAAGACAATGTCGTCACAAAAGCTGTTGATCTCCGGATCAATGTAATGAGACCTATCCACGCCCGCTGGATGGTCTCGGCCTTTGACACAGTATCTAAGGACAAAGAATGTGTGTTGCGTGGTTGGCTCCTGTCTGGACTATCAGGCGTACTGACTGAGTGATTTTTGTGACATGTAAGTACTAGTTATGCTAGTAATTAGTCTTCCTTCACGTTGTTGTCATAGCTTAATTGATGTATTGTCTAGATCGGTTTTAAAATTGTATGAACCGGTGAATAATAAATCGACGGTAGGACATGTTGTTTGTTGAGTGTTTGTTGTTGCGTTCTACTAGCAAACTGCGTCATGATTTTTTTGCGAGCTCAAGTCATTCACAATTTTCGCAAAGATATCATGCTCGCAAAAATTCATGATTTACAGTATTTTGCAGACATCTTGGAAATCTTCTCACGCTACGTGTACATAACTTTATTTCATTTTCCCGTTGATCAGTTATCGAATGACACTTGATTAAGCACCATGTGTAAGTACAACTTTTCATAGACAGCCATGCTAAACCTGGTCGGTATGTCAAGTGTGTTGTTTAAATGGTTGCAGTTTCCATAAAAATCATCGGACAATTTAATGAAATTTATGGATCTGCAGCTGAGATGATTTCAGGTGGTAAATAAGTATTGAAAGCTATTCGACCGAACTAAATTTATGGAAATTATTCTTGTTAGCGTTAATTAACATGCAAGCCTGTTGGATTTTCACTCCAGTTGCCTTTTATGGCCAACTGCTGAATATATCGGTGTTCACAGTTGCGTCCCTTGAACACGCCTGAAACCGACGATCCTGGGGTTGAATCATTGTTCGCTTCGATGGTGTATCTGTTTGTCTGTGACCGTGGGTTTTATCTTAGCAATAAACGTATGCATGAGACCTGCATCAGTATGTGCCTCCCTCCCAAATTAAGCTAATACGCCGTGATATCACTTTTACATTAATAAAGGCGGCGTTAAAGCCTTGAACACCTTGAAAGAATCGTCGTACAGCGATTCTGAAGTGGAACAGATACAGGTGTGTATGTAAGATATAACCATTAACAGGTACATGTGCAAGTACACGTACATGCCGTTGATAAGACATTTCGTTATCCAACGTGACAGAGTAAGTTTTACGCCGATTTAGCAATATTGCAGTAAGATCACAGGTGGTAATACCAGAAATGGGCTTCACACATTGTCCACATGTTTAGAATCGAACATGGCATTCAGCGTGACGAGCGAACGCTTTAACCAATAGGCTAACCCACCTCCCCATTCTTAACTGACAACATGACATGTATTCCATGCAGACATCCAGCGCTACAGGCAATGTTGGGAGAATTTTAACCTCAAAGCCGACTTCGAAGAATGCGGTTTCCGAGCCAACGATATCGGTTCTTCCGACAGGGACCCATGCCGGTACTATGACGTGTTCGAGACTTGTCTTGATGACGTCACACGCACCCGTTGTGGAATGGACCAAGCACGGGTTATACGCGGCTATCTTACTGTGGCCAATGCACAACAGACACGGGTTCTCGAGTGCGAAACAACGCCACCTATCGACCAGGGGGAGACAACTGTAGGCCAGACAGGTACGTGGAACATGCTGACGTGTAATTTAACAGACAACATTAACCTACTGACGTTTTTGTCCTCATGGCTAGGACCACTAATCTACCCTGGAGCATGCTGAAAAGGATAACCTTTTTTATATCTGGCCTAAGAAGATTATGTATTCCAACTTGAACGTAAAGCGATCAGTGTAGTTAGTATAATATCTTGTTCACCGTTACTGCAAAACAGTGATCAGAGGAGATACCGCTAAGAACAAAAAACAACCAAAAGACAAAAACAATGAAATGACCTGAAAGAAAGCGGGTATATTTGTAACTCACTGGTTTCAAACTGTCCACTTTTCTGAAAGACTAGGCTTTGAAAATATATGTGAAAACGTAACAACAAAAGGTTCTGGAATGAGAAATAGTAAAACATGCGTTTCAAGACTGTCAAGCGCTATGCAAAGAATCCTCCGTTTCTGATGATTATGTCTCTAAAGCAGGGTAGACGAAATTATCGGAATACGTCTTACAATCTTTGGGAATACCCAGTATTAGCTTGTATGAGACTGGAAGACTAAAACGTTATTAAAACACTCTTTGGTTGTGATTCTGTGATCTGATAACCGGACACGCTTATATATTTGATGAAAAGTCGTTTCGACGGAACTCATAACGAGATATCTTCAGATTGTGGTAGACAGGACTGACATCTGACCGTAAGGAGCTTGACTGGTCTGCCTACCCTAGAACACTACAGCATGCAGATTAGAGGGTACCAGTCTCATTATTACATCTGTGTTCTCCAGCATCTCCCCCAACGTTCCCAGTGCGGTGCTGGGACTGCAACAGCGGCATGTCACGTGATCAGAACCCACTGTGTCCTGTGAGCGGCAACCTCACGACGGATCTCCTCACCAGCGTCATGTGCGACGACGCCTGTTTCGTGAAGACTTCCCGTTGGAATAAACACAGTAGGCTTTCAGTATAGCTTCCTTTTGCCTTATCAGACCCAGCTGGCGAGTAACAATAGCAGTAACAGTAACAGTAGCAATAGCAGTAACAGTAGCAAAAGGAGCACCACATAAATAATGTCAGGACTTCACAACATACATAGTACTAGAGTTAGTGGATCAGCGTGCTTCCATTTTTGTTCTCAACTCCCTTAGGATCAATGTGCGAAATTACCACTGACCCGCTAGCCCGTGGCAAGAAAAAAATAACAGTCTGGCCAGTAAATCTCCAGAGTCGCTGGTCCGACTGGCTGTTGAATTTCCATAGGGTCATTTTCTAAATATATCATTCTATCCGACTTGTTAACTTTAAATACACTTTTTAAACATCCCATATAAGGGCATGATAAAAAAGGTTCATCATGTTAGCAGCATGATGATGAAAGCCGTGTATATAAAATAATATACATGTAAATATAATCTCATCTGTTTTCGTTATCTTTTGCTTAGTTTCCACATTTAATTCTCGGGAAGTGAATTATTTTGTAGACCAGTAACTTTCAAGCATAGCTAGCCCGACTGCCTAACAAAATGGGACCAATTTGGCACACTGCTTAGGAATATCGATATGAGAAATTAGCGTTTAAAGCGAAACTCCCATTTCACCCTTCCGGGTACCCATTATAACTGCCTTTTGGGTGGCTACCGGTCACTTGTCGACTTTCGTGCTTTCACAACCAAAGACTGTCCTGGTCCAGATCTGATAATGGAATGGTGTGAGTTTGTTTGGTGCTTAACTGCAGCATAACGGAGACATCCTTTCCTAACTCATCCTGTCTCTTCCCAGTTATCTACCGTGGGTGCTCAAAGGGACACTACTTACCGGAAGACCTGCAGCGAACCGGATGTATCGAGAACGAAAACGAGGGTGTAGTCTGGTGCTTCTGCTCGACCGAGAAATGCAACACACAAGATATGACGTCATTCTTAGATGAGCGCCTGTAAACTAGTGCTCAGAGATTTGCAATGATTTAAAATTCTCTTTGAAAACATGTTCCATCTTGCATAATGATTCTTTATCCAAACAGGACATCGGAGTGTTTCTTCAATTAACCATTTAGAGGTTCCAAATCACAGTGACGTGTCTCATAAAAGAAGTGAACCAACGCCCAATCATGTCCAACTCTAGTGATAGGACAGACCATGCACATGGAATACACTGATCGGAAAGATGGTTGTATCAATGAAGTTTCAGATTAGTGTACCACATGATCTATTTGAACGATTAGGTGCCTGACTCTGAAGGCGTGGATTCCAGTTCCGGAAGGGACTAAACCCCACAAAGAACTAGATTCTGTACTTCACTGAGAAAGTGCAATCCCATTTATAACATGTGTTACATATGACCACTTTGTAAATGACATTGTGCATTCAGATATGTGTAAATAAAAAGATAATCATCCATACTGATATTTGTGGTGAAAGAATTTATTCTCTGAGAGGAATGACGTAGAAAACCCGAGTATGTTCATTATTCACAGAGCATGGATTAATATGGACTAATCCGAAAGTAAGACAATAATTCTGGGTGCAGATTTCACATAATTGGTATCGTGTTCAAAATGTTTCAAATGTGAGGTTGGTGACAGTGTCATAAAACCGTTCACTGTACTCAGTTTGCCATGATAAATATATGGTACCAATAACCCGGATACCACACATATATCTACTGTGAAGTTTTTCATTAGAAATACATCTAACTCCAGTCAATGTATAAAGCATTATCATATCCAAAATACTAACCACTGGATTTGGATTGACAGGTGATAGGGCGCAACTATCCATTTCACCATAAAACATCACTGGTCTCCGTGCTCTTCTATATGTCAGAAAGAAGATAATAAGAAGGATATATGAACTTTGGCACTATTGTTTATATGGCACCGGGACACATGTGGGTCTAGTACTGGATGTTGTCCGTTGCCTCACTTGTACACAATCTCATCGCATAACGCAGGTCACGTGGGTTGAAGGTCGGTTGGAGAACTACACTGTCGGGAGCTTGACGTCCTCAACACTGTGGAAGCTTGGGTGTATCTGTCATAGAAGGGGGATTCAGCAAATTTGTATTTATCGCTCAAATCACTCCTTCAAAAGTATACAGTGATCATGTTATTGGAAAACCATTATTGAATACAGGTACCATATTCATCGCTTCAAAGCCTGGGCCTATTCGTCCATTATAACAGCTAAAACCACTAAATTGAAATTTTCGATTTTTTTTTCAGTTGCTTAAGAGAATCACAAGTGTAAAATAAAAACTCATGAAAGATACCTAAAATCGCATTTATACATGAGTGTGACTGCGAATTTTAGACGTCTAACTTTGATACTGAACGCATTTGTCTATTTTCACACAAATATACACAATTTTTACTTGGTAACATGAGAGCCTATATATGGTCTCTGGTAACATGAAACAATGCCGATACCACGTCAGACTTTAATTCACTCACTTGAACCAGTTAACGTACTGTTAACTGTTACGAGAATGGGTGACGGTTTAATGGACACAATCTAACAACATTTCAATCAAGTTTGATTTACACGGAAACAAACACAGTATATTTTAATTGAATCTCCGTTTACCTACCCTCTTGAATCTGCTGCTGAGAATCGCTTGACTGACTGATCGGAGATTGTAGCAAGAGATTAATGGCGATCCTCATCTCCTCCTTCATGTCACGTGCAGCGTACTCCAGAGTTTCCGCGCGGTGTGCAACATTCTGCAGCATCTGTAACAGCATCAGTGGTCGTCCTCCTGCTGCAACGTCATATACAACACTGAAACATTGACTACATCCCCTGACTACAACGTGCCAGGAATAACTTTCTGTGCCACTGGCTGTAAACTACATTTCAGGACTTACTGCTTGACTGACACTTAGTCTCTGAATATATAATTTTGACGGAGACAAAAAACACTAAAATCTTTCAAATTGAAAATGAGCCCCAGTGAGAAGGGAGATTCAGAACCGGAAGAAATACAGACTTGCTAAATGGACTGCCTGTTAGTTGGGAAAATAATGTGGTTAGGGACTGTACGACAGGCTAGACGATGTATCACGTGAACACTGCGTTTAAAGAACTACATCCGGTCCATATTATATAACTACTATATGTCTCAGGACTCATTTTCTGTGCCACATGAGTGAATATTGCACATCAGGACTTACTTCCGACGACCCATAGATGAATGCTACATTTCAGGTATTATTCCCGGGGCCACGAAAAAGATTGTGTGGTTGATCTGCTATGAGTAATATCGGAACTGACTGGGTTTTCTACCTTAAGACCGACTTTTGATCAGTTTAAGTAAACTTTGACTAATTATTATCCGTTACACTGCTATAGTGAAATTCACAACAGCAGTATAACAAATCATGCTGAGCCGTATATACCACAGTTAGAGCAGTGAGCACAAATGCCTATGAGCAGACATTAGTGTCCTAAGAATCCGCTTCGAGTTTGCCCATGACCAACATCGTGCACTTCACTGTAATCTGAATCTACCAGTGTAATGGCATCGAGCCTAAAACTATTTCCCAGTACCCAGAATGCACCTGTTTCATGGAATCCTAAATAAACCTCTTCCATGACACCCAGAATTTAAGTCTTTTATTTTATCCAGACCTTACCTGCTAAATGGTATCCGGAATTTACCCGTTTTGTGGTGTCAGGAACTTGTCTTTGTGGTTCTTTCCGTTATAATTTTTTCGTCGTACCCGGAATCGTCCTCTTTTGAGGTAATCCGATTTAATCTATTTTTATAACACGCAGAATCTACCTGTTCCATGTTGTACGAATTATATATGTCCAGCCAAACTACGGTGCACGAAACAATTTCTGCTTTATGCCCAACCTGCTGTTGTAGTTTTACTCTGTAGGGGAGCACTGGAAGTGTAGAAATGGACGCAGGTACATCTGGGACACGCCTGGTCGTACCTGGAACCCGAGACATTTCAGTGTGTAACAGTGGAATTTTCCAAGTTATCAAACTTTCAGTTTTCTGAAGCAACATATTTTGATTTTAGACATCCACGGGTTAAGATCAAAGGTGAAAATCACGTGCAACCAATGGACCCGTCATTAAGCAAATATCATGTTTCAGGAAAAAGTTTTCATAGCTACGATCTAAGGAGAAAATATAATGCTATTAGAGTTTATTGAAAGTCATACGTAACGAACGGCGTTGTGTTAAACGTTACTATTCTGAAGCGATGCGTGAAGAAAGGACTAATGTATTAAATATAAACTAGTCAAAGTAGCAAGGGTCGATTGTAACATTGTCTGAAATGCCCGAAGAGACCGGTGCTTTCGGTCTCCATAGATACTGAAATGTGAGTGAGTTTGGTTTTACGCCGCTTTCAGCAATATTCCAGTGATATCACGGCGGGGGACACCAGAAAATGGGCCTCACACATTGTATCCATGTGGGGAATCGAACCCGGGTCTTCGGCGTGACGAGCGAACGCTTTAACCACTAGGCTACCCCACCGCCCCGATACTGGAATGAATTATACTTAAATAAGACCCCTTTTCCCACAGGATACTCACAGTGTTTCGGCTTTGAGCCATGGGGGGCACGCAGGGCAGATGACCACAGGGCACTTAGAGGAGGGTAGTGGGGTGGAAGGTGTCACCGCGGTGCACACACACGTCGAACACGGTGATGTGTAGCTAAATAGAAGTTAAGATAAGAAGTGTGGCATATGGATCTAAAATTCACATCATCAGCCACAGACTAACTGTAGCGCAAATAGGTTTACGCAACAAAGAGAAAATGACTAGTCTTTACAGATTCGCTAGTCATATTCGCTTTGTTGCACAACCCCATTTGCGCTACATTTTGCCTGTGCATCAAGAGATGAAATCTGCAACGGGTTAGGAGACACGTACATCGTCAGTCAACTGATCCATTTACACCAGCATGTGCAACGACGACGTACTCAACAGATCTGCTACAACGTAATGGGAGACTTTGTGTGACTACACCAACAGGTTTACACGCACCATCGTGTAAGACAACACCGTAAACAGAACTCGTTACTACGTCTCGTGATTTATCAACTACATCATGTGGGATATCAGCGTCACCCACAGATCAACTCTGAAGAACGCTTGGGACAAAAGCATCCTGAACATGCCTGCTTACAGTCGCATGGAACACAATTGTATGGTTAAATCTCCCATATAATCATGATAGCCACTAGTAGCACCCTGTAAATGTGGCACTGTTAGCTGATTTCCTTATCACGTATGTATAATACATATTCCCACATTCCAGTGTAATATCATACGTGATTAATTTCACTCCGGAGAGGTTTTTACACATTGCTAACATGAAAGGATACCCACCGTATTTCAGAGGTCTGCCCCTGGGGGCACGTGGGGCAGGTGAGGACGGGGCACCTGGAGGGCGGGACTTTGGTGGAAGGTGTCACCGCGGTGCACACACATGTCGAACACGGTGATGTGTAACTGAAAGTTTAAAATGTGAAGTGTGATAAATAGTTCTTCAAGAGTTCAAACGTTAAACTGCTATATCGTCTACAGATTCACTAACAAACAACATGGTCAACAGATCAACCTACAACCTCGTGTGCTACAACATCGCCAGCAGATCTACTTACAGCCTCGTGTAAGGCGACATCGCCAACAGATCTGCTTACAACCTCGAGTAAGGCAACATCACCAACAGATCTGCTTACAACCTCGTGTAAGGCAACATCGTCAACACATTGCCTCACCACTTATATATGATGAATTTATTCTCAGTTGCTTACTATACGTAATATACTGAAACTCCTTTCTTTCTAGGAGATGACGAGAATATGTTTTACGCAGTGTGAACGTTGTTTTTTAACTAGATGCCAAGATAATGTACGATACCCACCGTATTTCAGAGGTCTGCCCCTGGGGGCACGTGGGGCAGGTGAGGACGGGACATTTGGAGGGCGGGAGTTTGGTGGAAGGCGTCACCGCGGTGCACACACATGTCGAACACGGTAATGTGTAGCTGAAAGTTTAAAATGTGAATTGGGACAAAAAAAATTTCAAGAATAACGTTAAACAACTACATCGTCTACAGATCAATTAGCAATGTCGTGGAAGACAAAAACATCGTGAAACATCTAGTTATATCGTCGTTTGAGGCGACATCGCCAATAGATATTGTCACAACGTATATATGTATATTATATCTTCTCAGTCTGGTGCTATACGTAATCTGCTGCAACTCATTTCTTTCTAGGAGATGGGGTGAAAGCTTTTTACACACTATGAACGTAATTTTTAACTAGATGCTAAGATAATGTACGATACCCACCGTATTTCAGTGGTCTGCCCCTGGGGGCATGTGGGGCAGGTGAGGACGGGACACTTGGAGGGCGGGAGTTTGGTGGAAGGCGTCACCGCGGTGCACACACATGTCGAACACGGTAATGTGTAGCTGAACGTCGTGGAAGACAAAAACACCGTGAAACATCTAGTTATATCGTCGTTTGAGGCGACATCGCCAACAGATATTGTCACAACGTATATATGTATATTATATCTTCTCAGTCTGGTGTTATACGTATTTTACTGCAACTCATTTCTTTCTAGGAGATGGGGTGAAAGCTTTTTACACACTATGAACGTAATTTTTAACTAGATGCCAAGATAATGTACGATACCCACCGTATTTCAGTGGTCTGCCCCTGGGGGCATGTGGGGCAGGTGAGGACGGGACACTTGGAGGGCGGGAGTTTGGTGGAAGGCGTCACCGCGGTGCACACACATGTCGAACACGGTAATGTGTAGCTGAACGTCGTGGAAGACAAAAACACCGTGAAACATCTAGTTATATCGTCGTTTGAGGCGACATCGCCAACAGATATTGTCACAACGTATATATGTATATTATATCTTCTCAGTCTGGTGTTATACGTATTTTACTGCAACTCATTTCTTTCTAGGAGATGGGGTGAAAGCTTTTTACACACTATGAACGTAATTTTTAACTAGATGCCAAGATAATGTACGATACCCACCGTATTTCAGTGGTCTGCCCCTGGGGGCATGTGGGGCAGGTGAGGACGGGACACTTGGAGGGCGGGAGTTTGGTGGAAGGCGTCACCGCGGTGCACACACATGTCGAACACGGTAATGTGTAGCTGAACGCCGGAAGACAAAAACACCGTGAAACATCTAGTTATATCGTCGCTTGAGGCGACATCGCCAACAGATATTGTCATAACGCATATATATATATATTATATATTCCCAGTCTGGTGTTATACGTAATTTATTGAAACCCATTTCTTTCTAGATGGGGTGAAAGCTTTTTACACAAAAAAGGTGGGAGGTGTCACCGCGGTGCACACACTTGTCGAACACGGTAATGTGTAACTGAAAGCTGACTGTAACTCATAAGCTGATCCCATGACAGCTACATATCCAGTAGATTTAATGACAGCTTGATGCATGGGGAAAAAACTTTGTCTATGGAACTTACAACAACTTTCAAAGGAAAACAACATCTTTGCCAGCATGTGTACCAACACTGTTTACAGATCCAGTTAGAACATTGTGTGAGATATCATTTACAATGTTTCTTCTACTCTCTCTTGTGCGATAATATTTATAGACTACAATTGATAATTATATCGTGTTGCTTTGTCGGCTGTTGGTATCAAACCTAGCTCTTTAGGGATTGACTCTCGGCCAACGTTTTTACGTTCAGCTTAAAACACGTAACAATACCCTGGTGATATGTGAAACTCACTGTCTTTCTGGGATTTGCCCCGGGGGGCAACTGGGGCAGGTGAGCACGGGGCACCTGGAAGATGGGGATTTGGTGGATGTTTTCAGCGCAGTGCACACACACTTCGGACAAGGCAGTGTGTGGCTGAACATTTGCAACATTGTGGAGATAACGATGTGCCTGGCTCTGAGGGAATGAGTTCGAATCCCGGATGAGACTCAACCCAACAGAAGTACTAGAATATGTGCTTTACTGAGAAAGCGTAATTCCAACATGTATTACATTTGACCATTTCCTAAATGGCTCTGTCTATTGATATTTCAATAGTCTGTCTCACAG
>NW_027134029.1:0-15339 GCF_037392515.1 Haliotis asinina
ACTACAACTAGTAAGTACTGGCTTTTGTTTTGTTTTATTATTAAAACAAATCTTAAACAGCATGTTCTATCTTTAAGCAAGGGAGGGTGCAGCCATCGGATTTAAAATACGCCACGGGCTTCTCCAACGCTCGCTTCACAAACAACCCATTAAGCAGGAACTGCGGGTCCAATGGATATTTGTGCCGCCGTCACCCGACCCCTGGGTTGAGGGCAAAGCAATGATTGCACGTTTTTTTGACGTCGGGAAATCGGCAAAATTACGGACTTGTTACACATTTCATATACATGTGTAAAGCTAACCGAAAACCCTCCTTACATGACGTCACAGCGGTTCGCTGCAGTGCTGTGGCGACAGATGTACGTAACCTGTTTGTGGTTTTGTTAGCGGCAAGAGGGAAGCAGGCGACTTTTTGGCTACTTTTAATTGCTCAGTATTAACTAACCACGAGATTTTCAAAGAATGAATTTGGTGTTCCGCACAAAACTAACTAGAAGTCTTTTGTATGTTAATGGTTAGAAGTGTATGAAAACCCCAAAAGTTTATTCGTTTTTTTTAAGTGAAAAAACGGCAAAAATGAAAGCTCGAATGAACATTGCGCACCGCCACTGTAGAACACTATCAGAAACAGACTAAAAGAATGTGGCGTATTGCCACATGTGTTAGCTCGCTAGCGTTGATACAGGAACTGACTAAAAAAACTACGAGGGGTAATAGACCACGAGAATCTGGGTAGAATTCATACGGGCTGTGTTTTCGGCCGCGATACAGGATCATGTCTTTATCGCATCTCGGCTCTTGGCATGTAAGAGCTGTACATGCATGGTCACCAACCATTTCCAACCGGAAGTATTTACGGATATGTTGCCAGAAGTATTTGAAGATATCTTGAATCCGTTACAATTCAAGATATCTCTAATTCAGTTCAAGACATCTTCAAATCAATGCAAGATACCTGTAAAACAGTTTTAGATATCAGTAATAGTAAGAATTGAAGATATCAATAATTGAAGTAAAGATATCTGTAATTGAATTGAAGATATCTGTAATACATTTGTGGATATGTACCGATCATATCAATATTTTAAGAATTGAATTCCAGATATGCTGAAGTGAATTCAAGATATCTTGAGTTAATTTCTAACACAAATATGCACGCTATGATTGAAATTGTTTTGCAGATATCTTTAAAACATTTAGAGATATCACGAAATATTATCTTGATATCTCTATAACATTTTGAGATATCAGTAATTCTATTTTGGATATGTGAAATTAACTAGAGATATATTCAATTGTTTACAGATATCTTTAAATAATTATTGATGTCTTTAAATATAATGCAGATATCTTTAAAACAATTGAAGATATCTGTAATTCCTGAATAAATGTGAAAACGGCTTGCCATATGACCCACCTCCTATGACAACCATGAGGTGTTTGGAGTAGATGCTGCTGTGTGCAGTGTAAAACAAGATCAAACATTCTGTTAAACTCATGAAAAATAGTGCTGCTATGCTCCATGCTGCTCAAACAACTAATACCTAAGCTGTATAGAAATATATTTTGCTTGTTCTTCTTTGTCTTCTTTCAACGTATTTCCTCTGATTTGTCTTCTTTGAACATATTTTCTCTGATTTAAATAAACCGCATTGAATTTTATATTATGCATCGCTTTTAACAGAAATTCTGCTGACAAACAAGTGTGTGATGGTGATCCGTAAGTCAGTGACACATGCAAGATATTCTGGAGGTCTTGTATATTTACCACTTTTCAATAAAAAAACATGTTCTGCCCAGTGAGTATGGGTGTATGCCAGGTAACTATGGATAATAAATTTGTATTTATATGTAACTATAAAAGCTTTGTAGAAAAAAGAAAAGAAATAATCCAAAGCAACATTATACATGTAGTGAGGGGGAAAAATGGGATCACATGAAAACACAAGTGCTACTTTATGATTTGTTTCCAGGTTTCTTCACAAAGTGTGCGATACAAGGCTTGTGAAGAAACATTGAAAAAAATAAAGGAACACTTATGCCTTCATGTGATCCTTATTTTTCCCCTCAGTGTATAGATAGGTTGTCAACAAGATATACACATTTCCAAGGACAAGAGACTATCATGATTAATGACTGGGGATTAAAGAGTATTACTATTTCAAATACAGAGAGCGTTATCATTGTTCTTAGCAATGTTGAGACATAAATGAATATGCACCTGTAGGATGAGAATGGTAATTATATTCCTGTTATACTACTGTAGCACTTATTAGAAAGACTCCATGATACACAAGTGGCCACTCGTTCATGTCCCTGCGATGACAATGGCTTCACAACCTTGTTCTTCTACTTGAAGTCCCGGATCCAACAAATGACCCATATAATTTTAATCAAACAAGCAAGAACCAAGCAAACAACAACTCATTAACAATACAAAGGCTAGAAACCGTGTTTAACGAAAGTGTCTCATGCTCTTGACATGTTTTCATGTTATCTCATTATTATTCGAATCTGTGAATATCTGTGAACAAACTGATCTTCACCAACTCATGATTGTCATAAGAGACGACTAAAGGTATCAGGACTCGCTGACTTGGTTGACGCATGGCATTGTATCCCAATTAGGTGAATCGCTTCTCATGATATTACTGGATTTTTTTGGTCTGGTCCAAGATTTGATTATTTATAGACCGATGTCATATAGCTGGGATACTGCTGAGTGCAGAATAAAACTAAACTCACCCACTCTCTCATTATTGTCATCGCAGGATTGTCTGGTCCAGACAAAAACGATACAAACAAAACCCCAAGACCCCTCACTCACCCCCTCTCTCTTATAACTGCATTCCTTGTTTATGTAGGCTTCAGTCATTCTTCCTGTCCCACTCACAGACACCACACAGTTTGTCATGTTTATTAAATTTGACGTTTAATGTTTTACAAGAGAAACGTACGCTACTTCCATACAGACATACACTTCATGCATCAACACAGAACGTAAATCATGTCTCTCTCAACTCTACAGCAGTTAATGGGTGATCTCGAAAATCAGTCCGTGTGGACAGGTGATGTACAGGAACTATCGGACAAACTTTGCAGCAAGACTGTTTTCTGCCATGCAGCAATTCGCGTTTATAGTTGTGTTTTGGGCTCTGTCGTGTTTTAACGGGAACATGTTTCTCCGGGAAAATTTACCTTGAAAATCTTACCGTGTGTGTTTGCAGGATCATCGAAAGCATGTTCTCCATTTTTAGTGTGCCCCAACACTGAGATGGATGGAAAGTGTCATATTTATCCATACCATGAACACCATCATTCATTCGAATCATGAACACCATCATTCATTCGAATCATGAACACCATCTCCCAAATACGCCAGACGCGTGTTGGAGGTAGCAGCAGCTCGCATCCTGTCTCGCTGTCCGTGAGCCATAATGTTGTCCCTGGAGCATAGCACTGTCCGTATTATAATCACTATGAATGAAGCAAGTCTAGATTGTACCTGTTATGGTTGGTTTTTCTAGCATTTTACCCACTAGTCCTGAGCATGTGTGAGAAAATCCACGATTCCTCCGACACTGCCGATAAGCAAGTCTCCTTATGAATTTGTTTAAGTACATAGTATTATCTATTTGTCTAAATCGTCATCTGACTTGGGTCCCGAACGTATGTAAACATATGACACCGTACCCATGAGGTTTAATCGTAAATACAAGGGTCGTTTGTTTTGACGGCCTTGGTGTTCTCTTTTACAACGTAAAATAATGTTCTTATTCCAGAAGGAAATCTGAATGGGTTGCAACATATTTCATAAATACTTACTTTTGAATTTGGAAAGAAAGTGAATTCCTAGATAATTCCCTGGCATCTAGCTATCTACCCTACCAATGAAATTGTCTAAAGTTAGTTTCAAAATGTGTCTTTACGAAAGAAAGGTGTCGATTTCATGAGGTGTGGGAAGCAGTACTCTAGTCAGACATGTGGAGAGAACACATTGAGACCTTGGCAAGAGGTCAGTAAATATACCTGTCATTATTCATTCATTCATTCATTCATTCATTCATTCATTCATTCATTTATTTATTTATTTATTTATTTATTTATTTATTTATTTATTCATTTATTGTTAGAAGTCTCTGATTCTCAGATCTCATTGGTGCTCCTCTTTTCGATTCAATGTTTTTATCTAAGCGTTTGCTATATCCTGATCTCTGGAAACTGGAAAAGACTGGTCAAGTTTGCAAATTAAGAGGTGATTTACTGCAAAGAATCAATAAACAGATTAACAAACATATTAGGGGTGTCTGGTGAATTTATGCGGCCTTAAGGGGGTTGAAATTGACTGACAGAATGTCCTGTGTTGTAGTTTGCCCACAACCGTATGTACCAGGCATGGGGGGAGAGACAACAGCGTCCATAGATGTATGTGCCCTCCAGCCTGTTGCCCTATTCCTTGCAGACCTACATCACTAGATATTTATTTGCAGAATACTGGGATCAAACCGGTACAGTTTACAAGCCAAAATTTTCGACGATGGCAGTAGATATGGGTGATGACTGAGCGACAGTGGGAGGGGCTGTTACTATTCTTCTGACAAAACTCCAGTAAATGTGTGTTTCATTGTCATTAGAGGGTAGTGAGTGTATGTTACAACATCATTCGATTGCTATTGCACGCCACACTCAGCAGTTTCCGGCTTTTTGACGACGCTTTGAAAATAATCGAGTTCCGACTATACTATCCCGTGATTGGCACCTTGAGCGCCAAGGTGGTGAGCTCCAAAAGTTCAAGTAGCGTGACTGCAGTCAACCAATCAGCGACGACTCAGGTATGCATTTCACACACGTGTACCTGTCAATCACAGCATTTTTCGCGGGACTATAAAACTCGGAGACAGCGGTGCCGCGTCATTCTGCTGGTTTCATTCAGAGACAACAACCATGACTGAGAATCGTCTCCTTCGGCGCGGACTCTCTGTGGATCGGAACATTCAGTGCAATTGCCCATTCCTCTCCAGGTTTGCCAACCTGTTTGCTCCAAGCCCGGACAGCAGCGTTATACCTACTCTGGACCTCTTCACCCAGTACAAGGCCAAGGTGGCAGCCTGGACTGAAGATCAACAGCTCATTGCTCTCGCCGGTAGACGCCAAGCCTTCGCTTGTCAGTTCCGGACGGTCGCCATCAACGTGGGCTTTGCTTACGTGAATTATCCTCGCCGTGGGTATAGAATTAGGCAGGTAAGAATAGGTCGAAATTTGGGGGAGGGGAGGTGGATCGGGACGTTTTGGGGGATCCTTTGCGGTACTCTTTGAGGGGTTACAATACTCGTAGGTCAGTGCAGGAGAGGGAAGGGAGGGGGGATATGTTTTCGGAACCAATTATTGCACCTGTCGACACTGAAACGGGGAAGGGTCTTTTTGCCTCTCGGAATTATAGGAGGGGGGAGAGGGTGTGTGAGTACTTAGGCCAACTAATTCCGAAGGCAGACGTTGATGGGAGGTTGGAGGAGTACGACAGGCTGAATTTAACTTACCGATTTATTCACGTGGCGGGGGCTCATGGTTTTGAGGCACTTGTTTTGGACGGCCTTCGAAACGAGCAGGGCAATCTTATTGACCCAGATTCAAATTTGGGGGCTACCATGAACCACTCTAGGGATAACGCTAACTGTAAGATAACCCGGGTACTGGGGAGGAGAGGGGAACGGCCGAGGTTCTGGATTGTGACCAAGATGGGGATAAGTGCTGGCGCGGAGCTCCGGTGGGAGTATGGCGACTTCAGACGTGGAGTGGAGGACTTCATCGACCACAGGGAGTTCGGCCGCCGCCACTAACACCACATGTCAGGAACCTAGCTTCCTTGACGGCCCTTTTCAAGGCCACAAATCACCCAGAAGAAAACTTCTTGCATGAAATGAAAACTCAAGAATGACACCTTAAAAAGAACAACTGTAAGATGAAAACAATTGATTGCTTAATCGAACCATACAATACTTAATTCAAAGTGCACAAATATCAGCTTTTTTAAATAACAACACAAAGACAACGAGAGGAACCTGAATCGAACAAGGATGCATTTTCTGAAAATAGAAATTTAAATAATCAGATAGAAACAATTGACAAGAACATATTTTATAATACTGAAACAATGTTATGTACAGAAATACAGAGGAAAGGTAATAACGTACCGTAACCTACTCGTCACAAGGCAAACAATGCATAGATCCAAACAATACATAGATCCAAACATTTTAATGAGTCAGTGGGAGTCCCGCTAATTTCAGTGACGACCTCACCTAGCTAGATTAAAGTTTCAAGTCTACACTCAATCTTTTTAAACACAGAGCCTTTGTTCACCACAATAAATGCTCAATGGATGCGTTATTGAGTTTCTTAGGCATACAGAACAGGAGTAGTATTTAAACTACCAATCAAAAGTTTAGGCTCAGTTGAAGCATCCTCCTTGTAGTATACATATACTGGACAAAATATGTCAGGGATATTGGTAGTTTTATGATAGATATTTTATCAGTGTCTCAATGAGTAGATAGATCATTATTATTATAATATTATTATAATTTCAAAATTTACATATATACCTAACTATTTTGTCCAGTCCCGGGGAGTGTGTGTGTGTGTGTGTGTGCGCGCGCGTGTGTGTGTGTGTGTGCGTGCGTGTGTGATACCAAATATTCTATTGATTTCTCCTGTAACTTAAGGGTATCAACTGCAAACCTTATACAGATGAATTGCTAGATGACCCTGCATCAAATTAATGAAATGCAGATATTGTGCATGTGAACAGCTGCGTTTTGCTGTAAAGGTTTGTTAAGAATTCGCCAATTTTCACTGAGTTTCAATATTTATTGAACTCATGACATTGTTATAATCGTTTCAACGTTACGATTGAGTTTTACAATACTTCAGTTCATGTATAAAAAGTACCTATAAACGGTATGGAATATTTTGCAAAATCTAATGGACTGAAGTAGGTGGCTTCATTTACAATAGTTTATCTAAAAGTTTCATTGGTAGAATGGTAGAAACATTCCTTGTTTACAAACCTAAAGGTTTGAAAACAGATCACTTTCTAATCACTTTAAACAGTATAAGTATATCATTGCAAGAAATGCATGTCATGGCAAAACCCACCAAGTAGATGTCGTCAGTATACCTGGAGATGTGATTATTTTTGAAGCTGAGTGACCTTGGTGTTAGTGGTAAAAAAAACGTTTACTTGAATTTATGTTTTCATATCGCAATATTATTTTTTACGGGTTGGTATAGAATACATTGTCTGAGACAGCTGCTCCTATCACGAGCACAGGCCTGGGTGGTGTTTGAAAGAGACACTTTCGTATAGAACGTGTGATGTGTTGCTTTTATGTGATGTGTTGCGCTCAGCAACACAGAACCTGTGACACTGATAAGACAGCAGTCCAGGAATTGAAACAAATAGCAACATTTCTGATCCACGTCTTGTGGCGCTCTGACATCTGACGAAACCAGTTGAACCATTTTGAACATTTTGAGAACAATGTTTAACCACTGAGTGTACCTGCAAGGACAGCCATTGCCTCGACCGACTCCCTTTATCACAGAAAATGTAGTGTGTATTAAGGTGAATGGGGTGAGCAGTTCGGTGAACTGGGATGTGTGAGTCAGTAAATGATATTTTAAAAAGCACCGAGCTCCATATATCTGAATTGATGGTGCTTTGAAAAGTAAAACATTATTTGCGATGTTGACAAACTTGGATACACTGCCCCTCCCTTGACTGCTGCCTGCTGTCGGCGTGGAAAAACGCCGGACGGGACTCTCAGTGGGTGAAAGTGAAGTCTGGGTTGTATGGTTTACAATCACCCCTGGTATTCAACTCGAATATATATGGTGGTGGGGTTAAAAAGAAAAGGAATATATACCCACAGCCACAACCACAACAGAGTGAAATACTGTGTGGTTAGTGAGTGAGTGAATTGAGGGAATGAGATTTGGCCCATCAAGTACGTCACCTGCCTTCCTTCGGTTGATGAAAAAGATGGATGTTTCATTCCACATCACTAAACACATCCCGCCGGGTAGATGCTTAATGTGATAACCCACGGGTAATTGTTTCTTCTGTGTCACAATGATATAGTTGTAAATGTCTGTCATGTTTATGTTTTAGACAAATTTATTTCTTAGTGAAATGGACTCTAAACAAGACACTGGGTCATGTTAATGCCACTCCAATTACAAAGACACAAGAAAATATTGCAGATCATTCCCAATTACAGGGTTTGTTGTTGTTGGTTTGTTGGGGTTATTTTGTGGGGTATTTTTTGATGATTTGAATCATTATTGTCCCATTCATGAGTGTCAGATATAATATTTAGGATGTAGCATATGTTAAGCATATTTGAGAATATATCCGTCTGGGAGTCACTACATTATGTTTCAGTGTATCACTATCAAACATCCATGTTACTCAAGTCATTATCGCACGTACTCCCTACTCACAAGTGTCCTCGAGACTACATACATCCATTCTTATTTATTTACACTAGACTTGGGTAGACAGACCAGAGTACCTGTATACGTTTATGTTCATTTTCAGTTGTAGAAGGTGTGTTGCTTACAAACGCCGATCGACATACCACGAAGTTGTGCATGGTCATCAAAAATGTTTCAATTCAGATTCTGGCCAGCTATTCTCGTACCGTTCGTAGCTCCACGAACTTCCTAAGCCCATTCTTAACACAGCTGGCTACGATCAAAGTTAAGAATTTTTGCGGCTACGAATGTTGCGAGAACAAGGGCCCTGGTTTCTGTTCTTTCTCTTCAAGTCACATGACATGCAACATATCTGAAATAAATCAGAAACCCATACGCTATTATTGTATTGCAAAATAAAATATGTTGGAACTTAAATTCATTCAGTATATAAAAAAAAAACTTTGGGTATCACTGCAGATCCAAACAGTCAGTGGAACAGATGTTTTTTATTGAAAACTGTTCTTAATGTATGTTGGATTTCAGGCCAAGCTGAGATTTGACGTGATGCCATCGTTAGCGTGTTTCTGACAAGTTACAGTAAGTGAGCACAAAGGTAATGACGTCATGTTTTCAACTCTGACGTCATCAACTTCAGTCCGTCTGCGAAATACACAGATCATAAAGGTTTTGGAGTTTGGACTAGACTGAGCTTCTTCTGCGAGTGGCGCAATGAGCTCTCGGTACCAGTTTAAAAAACTCCGTACATTGATGTACCTTCTCTATACTTTCCACATCATACTTCTGCTTTGGTAGCACGCGGTGTCAGGAATCCTAGGGATTCCTAGGGAAAACTGTACGGCCGTCTGGAAGAAAACATTTGTAAGGTGATTCAGATATTTTTAAGTACATAAAAATACCCCTAAAAATGTAGGGGAACATAGCTTGCATCCACACGTTGATTTCTCCCATGAAAAAATACTGACAAAATAGCGGCATGAACAATAAGTGTCATTATATGCGTCTGCGGAGCTTTGCCATCCACCACGACCTTGAACTTTTCTGAACTAGAAAATGGGGATCGCCAAGGGAATGATCAGTGATTATGGTGGTGTTTGCAGTTTTGTAAGCAAAATACATTGTATCATTGGGTAAACTCTCTATGGGTGGATACATCAGGTAGGATCTTGGCTATTTACATATTTTATCGATAGTTGTTTAGATTAATTGTAAATACGGATCAAGTATTACCTGCATTCGACTGCACAGAACCGTTGTCAAGTGTTGAGTGCGGTCGAGGCAAAGACATGCTGTCAGTCCCCCCATGTGTTTACAAGAAGCTGTGTCTCAGTAAAAGTTATATGTAGTTTTGAAAAACATTATCTGAAGAAACTCACCTCACAATTGTAGCCACATATGTGGATACATGGATGTTGAAAGAAAAAAAAAAGGTCAAATGGTCCTCTCAGATTTTGTACCAAATCCACAGACCCACAACATAGCAAAAACATAATTATGCAATAGGAATGCTACTTGCTAACATAGTTTGAGGGTAGATATTTTGGGGAACTGATTATATGTCATACTTTCACTTAACTTAAATTACTGTTTTGACATCAACAAGGAACCACAGAAGTAAAGGTGCCTGTAGTGTTACTGATGTGTAGACGCACAGTGGAACTCAAATCTGACCATACCAGGAAAATAAATACAAATGACATTTGCTATTGTAATACCACATTAAATAGTTTTTGTCATCTGGACACTTTGAAAGTATTTGAATATCTTTTTTTCTCTAATCCGAAAATATAATCTTTAAATCATGTTTAGACACACATTCTTATGAAATTATGTTAGAATAGGTCTTCAGCTACCCCTCTTTATTGATACATAATTAGATAGTCAGGTTTGTTGAGATTTGTTTATATGTGTCATTGTGTTGAATCATGCTCATGATGTCAGTCACTGGATTGTACGCTACAGGAGCATAAAGCAAAGCACTTTGCATGTTTCTTAATTAAGAGAGGTCATAATAACATGTTGCTGGTCTGGTATTTAATCAAATGACTGTCATAATTTTCATTGCTCTGAAATGTCTTTTCAAAGTGTCAAGTTTAATTTGTGTTACATCCATGAGTCATGTAACTTCATGCATAACAGGTTCTTGGTTATTGAATGTTTCTTTATGTTTTCATGTACATTCTTTACAATTGAGCTTGAAAACTTAGTTCCCCATTTGGCACATATCTTACCATCCAGTCCACACTTTACTAGTGACCTGACCATCCAGTCCACCATTTAGTTGTGGTCTGACCATCCAGTCCAACATGTGGTAATGACCTGACCATCCAGGCCACCACTGGGTACAATGACCTAACCATCCAGTCCAACATTGGATACAATGAGCTGACAATCAAACCACCATTTGGTACAATGACCTCACCATCCAGTCCACCATTTGGTACAATGACCTCACCATCCAGTCCACCATTGGGTACAGTGACCTGACCATCTGGTCCACCACTGGATACAATGACCTCACCATCCAGTCCACCATTTGGTACAATGACCTCACCATCCAGTCCACCATTTGGTACAATGACCTCACCATCCAGTCCACCATTGGGTACAGTGACCTGACCATCTGGTCCACCACTGGATACAATGACCTGACCATCCAGTCCAACATTTGCTACAATGACCTGACCATCCAGTTCACCATTGGATACAATGAGCTGACAATCAAAACCACCATGTGGTACAATGACCTGACCATCCAGTCCATCATTGGGTACAGTGACCTGACCATCTGGTCCACCACTGGATTCAATGACCTGACCATCCAGCCCACCATTTGCTACAATGACCTAATCATCCAGTTCACCATTGGATACAATGACCTGACCATCCAGTCCACCATTTGGAACAATGACCTGACAATCAAAACCACCATTTGGTACAATGACCTGACCATCCAGTCCTCCATTGGATACAATGACCTGACCATCCAGTCCACCATTGGATTCAATGACCTGACCATCCAGTTCACCATTAGGTACAACGACCTCAACATTCAGTCCACCACTGTATACAATGACCTGACCACCCATTTCACCTTTGGGAACAATGACCTGACCATCCAGTTCACCAATGGGTACAATGACCTGACCATCCAGTCCACCACTGTATACAATGACCTGACCACCCATTTCACCTTTGGGAACAATGACCTGATCATCCAATTCACCTTTGGGTACAATGGCCTGACTATTTAGTCTGCCATTGGATACAATGACCTGATCTCCGAGTCCATGATTGTGTATAATGACCTAATCTTCCAGTCCACAACTATGTACAATGACTAAGTAAAGTTAGTCTGAATGAAAATTTTCTAGTCACTAACATTGACCCCTCAATAATCGAAAATTCGCATAAACCACAGGTATTTGAACTGCAGTATGTATGCTTAGGGCTTTCTGATGACATGGTTACCATTAGCTAATATTTCCGTAAGCTGACATCATTGAAAAATGACAAAAACGCTATTTTAAGTGATTGTTTAATCACTGTTGACAGTATTATAGGATACTCCATGTGCATTACCCGGTAGCGATCGTTTGGAAAATAGCAATCGGAATTGTTCGGGTACAAACCTTTCCAAGGTAAAAGTTCAAAAGGTATGTGTGGATGTCCTCTTTCACGAATTGGTAAGCTGTGTTTGATTGGACAGTTTCAAAGGTTACCTGATGCGACCTCCTAGGATTTGTTGAACTCAGAAAAAAAAGTGTAATGAAAAGTACTGAGACTTGGTTTACTTAGACTCATGCAGTCCCAGACCTGTGTTCATGCTTCAGACACCTTTCAGTTGCCCAGTAGTTAATACCCTCCTAGTCACCTTTGCTAGACGCTAGTTCCAGGTTCTGCTTCCTGGCAGCAGTGAGATGCAGCAGTCTCACTGTCAGGATAACAGCCTGACACCTCAGGGTACAATAGTTCTGAATGTAACAAGCATCCAGTCACAGTGATGGGTGGTGAAGTGGTGGGTGTCACGGATGAGATATGTCTTCGCCTGTGGACTTCTCACCCGTTTTTAAGTCTACAGGCAGGTGTCATGTAGCACATTCCACTGAACAGTTGTAATGGCATCGCAGCACTTCTACCTTTGCCTGAGTCGACAACATTTTGCTTGGTCTAGTTACAACAGGCAATGCTGAGTATCACCTCTTGTCTGAATCCCGAGTTCCTGAATGTTTTACAACTGTTTCTCTGAAGCCCGAGTCGTTTAACAAGAACAAATGTCAGCTGTCATCATGAATATTCATGTTGATTGTTTGCCCGGTCCGATTTGTTCTAACCAATTTCTGTTTCAGTTCTACAGCATGATGCATCTAAACTGAGGCAATCGCCACTGAGACAGGAAGATGAGACAGAGTATAGCATGGAGCATATGATTACATGGACATCCATCGTGAATACAACTCATAATTCTTTTATTTTTAATCTTTATGATACAGATGTTTTATGTAACAATTAGTAGCCATGGTAACATACCGAAGAAAAACTTACTGATGGGTTAGTACTTGATTTGTGAACTGAACCTTTGTAGATGGTTTGCTTTGCTGGTTTGATAGACATGGATTAAAAAATCTTTCTGAGTGTCCTGATCAGTTGTGTTACTGATTACTCACTCAGTTTGTTCCGCCGAGCTAATGACGGAACTACGACCTGCTCCAGTTCTCAGCATGCTGAACAGGACTGTATCACCATGGCTGCAGATATCAGTATGAGTAATTTATTTATGAATGGTTGACACATCTGTTTCAGTCAAGTAGAAGCAATTATAATTGTATATTTGTTGTAAATATTACAAAATTTCTATTCTGATAAGGAATACTCTCATAGCTCTGCACGTCCAGTGTTCAGTCAAAAGAAAGTCACTTTGTCACCTTTCAGTACTAACAAAGTTTGGCACATGGTTTCAGGTAAAAGTAAATTTTGTATACACCAGCTCTTTCATGACGCATGGCATTCCTTATGTTAAAGCATCTTGTCAACAATAGATGCCCCCACTAAAAGACATGGTTGGTGCAAAACTCAAACCAATAGTTGGACATATATGGCACTGTTGTCTCGGTGTTACATTTGGCTGTTTCCCCAGTTTCTTTTGACAAGGAACTATTCATGGCTGGACATTTCCTTGTGCCAGCGTGATCCATATTGAAGGGAGTAAAACTGTTGCAGCTGAGGACCATGCACCACTGCCACCAGCTGTTGGTTACACCATCACTCCCACACGAAGCCGAGTACTGAGCACATATGGAGCAAGAGATGGTGTAGCAACTGAGGGTTACTTAGGTACTCGGGGTAAGAATGTGATGGGTAAGCCAAGTACAAAGACTGTGTCTGGAAATGGTGAATTGTGATCAAAATGTCTATTTAGAATGATGTCCATGTTATACATTCTGATAAATATCCACTGTACCCTGGATGTACCTACGATTCATAATTTTATTACCTCCCTTTGCTGGCTCTGCATTCTCACAGTAGCCAATCATCTGAGCCGCAGTTAAAACTGAGCTAGTCAACAAAGATAGCGTTTGTAGCTACGAAGGTTAGTTCAAATCACATTTTGGGGAAATCATACAGACAAACTGTCAAGTGGGAAAAAATATATGCAGGAACTCCTATTTCTTTCAGAGTTCATCTGCATGAAAAGTTTTATTGGTTAGATAATTTGAAAAGTGAAAGTGACTTGGGACTGGTACGATTAACATCCCGGAGTAGATACCTGGTTGGAGAAAAAGCAAATTAAGGGAGGTACTAACGTTATTGGACTGATCCGTAGACACACACAGGGCATAGTGGAGATTAATGTATACCCTGACGATATCAAGAATGGGAGATGTCCAGAGGTGGAAAATACTAAACCTACAAAATATGAGGACATATACACAATTCAAATATAAGGTAACCTCTAGAGATGGTACAGCAATGATCAGTGACCCGACACACTGAAATGAAAATATAAGCTGACCCACAAAGCACCTGCTATTGAATGTAAGGGTCTTTGGCAAAACGAAAGACAGAGAAAACAATAGAGTAAGCCAGCAAAGTTGACTGCTATTGTGAAAGTGAAGCAGGTGAGATTGACTTGTTAAGCTGTTGAGCCAAACTGATTGAAATACAAATTGAAATACACTTGCTAACATGTACATGACTGCATACTCCTACAAGTGTGGTAGAGGATCTTAATGACAGGGTGTCTTTAGAGCGGTTTGAATGGGTGCAGATAAAACATATTTCTGAGGAAATGGGCCAGTGACCAGACATTACATAAGTTTGGGTTGATATGTATTGACTATTGACCCATTTGTATTGTGGGTTTTTTTGTGTAGCTTCAGTTTAAAGGCAGTCTGTGGAAATAGTTAAGTTATTCTACAAACTATATATAGTGACTAGATGCCTTCTATCATGGGTACCTGGTAGGTATGTATTGACTATTGACCTTTTTGTATTGTGGGTTGTTTGTGTAGTTTCTGTTTAAAGGCAGTCTGTGGAAATAGTCGAGTTGTCAATCGGACTGTATATAAAGACTAGATACATGCCAGCATAGGATGGATGAGCATACAGGGTCTTCAGTTTATATTAATGTATGTTAAGGATGGTTCTATGGAGGTAGTCAAGTTGTCAATCAGTCTGGGGAGGTGGGGTAGCCCAGTGGTTGTGGCAATCGCTCGTCATGGCAAAGACCAGGGTTCGATTCCCCACATGGGCAAAATGTGTGAAGCCCATTTCTGCTGCTCCCTGCCATTATATTGCATGAATATTGCTAAAAGCGATGTAGAACCAAACTCACTCACTCAC
>NW_027134030.1:0-14499 GCF_037392515.1 Haliotis asinina
CGCACAGGAGATGCTGCATGACACGCAGACGTATGCAGCTTGGCATGCCAGTGCACATGGGCATGTTATACATCGTCTTGAACCCCATTTCCACGGGCTTTCATATGCACTATAGATGTTAAGGGTCTTCGAAAGGAAAGAGAAATTATAAGGAGGTATTGGCTAGGTCGACATAAGTCGGCGACGGAAGTCAAGCGGGGTAGAGAAGCGACACTATATGCAGACGTTTGCAGCTATGCACAGCATTGCAGATGTGCATGTTATGCATCGCCAGAAACCCCACGGAAAGACCTTTCAATTGAATCATAGATATTAGAAATCCAAAGAGTGATAACGAAATTAGAACGAAAGCCTACTTCCGCTACCGGCGCCGTCGCGACGGAACTACCATGCGGCATTACATACGGACATGCCTAGCATCTTTGCTCAACGTCGCACATGCACATGCCATACACCGTTCGAAGCGAATTGAAATGCTCTTTCTAATGAATATAAGATATTAAAAGTCGCATCAGGCATGTAGACATTATTAACGAAAGGATCATGCGCTGATGGTGTTGGCGACGCACAGGAGATGCTGCATGACACGCAGACGTATGCAGCTTGGCATGCCAGTGCACATGGGCATGTTATACATCGTCTTGAACCCCATTTCCACGGGCTTTCATATGCACTATAGATGTTAAGGGTCTTCGAAAGGAAAGAGAAATTATAAATTAGGTATTGGCTAGGTCGACATAAGTCGGCGACGGAAGTCAAGCGGGGTAGAGAAGCGACACTATATCCAGACGTTTGCAGCTATGCACAGCATTGCAGATGTGCATGTTATGCATCGCCAGAAACCCCACGGAAAGACCTTTCAATTGAATCATAGATATTAGAAATCCAAAGAGTGATAACGAAATTAGAACGAAAGCCTACTTCCGCTACCGGCGCCGTCGCGACGGAACTACCATGCGGCATTACATACGGACATGCCTAGCATCTTTGCTCAACGTCGCACATGCACATGCCATACACCGTTCGAAGCGAATTGAAATGCTCTTTCTAATGAATATAAGATATTAAAAGTCGCATCAGGCATGTAGACATTATTAACGAAAGGATCATGCGCTGATGGTGTTGGCGACGCACAGATGCTGCATGACACGCAGACGTATGCAGCTTGGCATGCCAGTGCACATGGGCATGTTATACATCGTCTTGAACCCCATTTCCACGGGCTTTCATATGCACTATAGATGTTAAGGGTCTTCGAAAGGAAAGAGAAATTATAAGGAGGTATTGGCTAGGTCGACATAAGTCGGCGACGGAAGTCAAGCGGGGTAGAGAAGCGACACTATATGCAGACGTTTGCAGCTATGCACAGCATTGCAGATGTGCATGTTATGCATCGCCAGAAACCCCACGGAAAGACCTTTCAATTGAATCATAGATATTAGAAATCCAAAGAGTGATAACGAAATTAGAACGAAAGCCTACTTCCGCTACCGGCGCCGTCGCGACGGAACTACCATGCGGCATTACATACGGACATGCCTAGCATCTTTGCTCAACGTCGCACATGCACATGCCATACACCGTTCGAAGCGAATTGAAATGCTCTTTCTAATGAATATAAGATATTAAAAGTCGCGTCAGGCATGTAGACATTATTAACGAAAGGATCATGCGCTGATGGTGTTGGCGACGCACAGGAGATGCTGCATGACACGCAGACGTATGCAGCTTGGCATGCCAGTGCACATGGGCATGTTATACATCGTCTTGAACCCCATTTCCACGGGCTTTCATATGCACTATAGATGTTAAGGGTCTTCGAAAGGAAAGAGAAATTATAAGGAGGTATTGGCTAGGTCGACATAAGTCGGCGATGGAAGTCAAGCGGGGTAGAGAAGCGACACTATATGCAGACGTTTGCAGCTTGGCATGCCAGTGCACATGGGCATGTTATACATCGTCTTGAACCCCATTTCCACGGGCTTTCATATGCACTATAGATGTTAAGGGTCTTCGAAAGGAAAGAGAAATTATAAGGAGGTATTGGCTAGGTCGACATAAGTCGGCGACGGAAGTCAAGCGGGATAGAGAAGCGACACTATATGCAGACGTTTGCAGCTATACACAGCATTGCAGATGTGCATGTTATGCATTGCCAGAAACCCCACGGAAAGACCTTTCAATTGAATCATAGATATTAGAAATCCAAAGAGTGATAACGAAATTAGAACGAAAGCCTACTTCCGCTACCGGCGCCGGCGCGACGGAACTACCATGCGGCATTACATACGGACATGCCTAGCATCTTTGCTCAACGTCGCACATGCACATGCCATACACCGTTCGAAGCGAATTGAAATGCTCTTTCTAATGAATATAAGATATTAAAAGTCGCATCAGGCATGTAGACATTATTAACGAAAGGATCATGCGCTGATGGTGTTGGCGACGCACAGGAGATGCTGCATGACACGCAGACGTATGCAGCTTGGCATGCCAGTGCACATGGGCATGTTATACATCGTCTTGAACCCCATTTCCACGGGCTTTCATATGCACTATAGATGTTAAGGGTCTTCGAAAGGAAAGAGAAATTATAAGGAGGTATTGGCTAGGTCGACATAAGTCGGCGATGGAAGTCAAGCGGGGTAGAGAAGCGACACTATATGCAGACGTTTGCAGCTTGGCATGCCAGTGCACATGGGCATGTTATACATCGTCTTGAACCCCATTTCCACGGGCTTTCATATGCACTATAGATGTTAAGGGTCTTCGAAAGGAAAGAGAAATTATAAATTAGGTATTGGCTAGGTCGACATAAGTCGGCGACGGAAGTCAAGCGGGGTAGAGAAGCGACACTATATCCAGACGTTTGCAGCTATGCACAGCATTGCAGATGTGCATGTTATGCATCGCCAGAAACCCCACGGAAAGACCTTTCAATTGAATCATAGATATTAGAAATCCAAAGAGTGATAACGAAATTAGAACGAAAGCCTACTTCCGCTACCGGCGCCGGCGCGACGGAACTACCATGCGGCATTACATACGGACATGCCTAGCATCTTTGCTCAACGTCGCACATGCACATGCCATACACCGTTCGAAGCGAATTGAAATGCTCTTTCTAATGAATATAAGATATTAAAAGTCGCATCAGGCATGTAGACATTATTAACGAAAGGATCATGCGCTGATGGTGTTGGCGACGCACAGGAGATGCTGCATGACACGCAGACGTATGCAGCTTGGCATGCCAGTGCACATGGGCATGTTATACATCGTCTTGAACCCCATTTCCACGGGCTTTCATATGCACTATAGATGTTAAGGGTCTTCGAAAGGAAAGAGAAATTATAAGGAGGTATTGGCTAGGTCGACATAAGTCGGCGACGGAAGTCAAGCGGGGTAGAGAAGCGACACTATATGCAGACGTTTGCAGCTATGCACAGCATTGCAGATGTGCATGTTATGCATCGCCAGAAACCCCACGGAAAGACCTTTCAATTGAATCATAGATATTAGAAATCCAAAGAGGGATAACGAAATTAGAACGAAAGCCTACTTCCGCTACCGGCGCCGTCGCGACGGAACTACCATGCGGCATTACATACGGACATGCCTAGCATCTTTGCTCAACGTCGCACATGCACATGCCATACACCGTTCGAAGCGAATTGAAATGCTCTTTCTAATGAATATAAGATATTAAAAGTCGCATCAGGCATGTAGACATTATTAACGAAAGGATCATGCGCTGATGGTGTTGGCGACGCACAGGAGATGCTGCATGACACGCAGACGTATGCAGCTTGGCATGCCAGTGCACATGGGCATGTTATACATCGTCTTGAACCCCATTTCCACGGGCTTTCATATGCACTATAGATGTTAAGGGTCTTCGAAAGGAAAGAGAAATTATAAGGAGGTATTGGCTAGGTCGACATAAGTCGGCGACGGAAGTCAAGCGGGGTAGAGAAGCGACACTATATGCAGACGTTTGCAGCTATGCACAGCATTGCAGATGTGCATGTTATGCATTGCCAGAAACCCCACGGAAAGACCTTTCAATTGAATCATAGATATTAGAAATCCAAAGAGTGATAACGAAATTAGAACGAAAGCCTACTTCCGCTACCAGCGCCGTCGCGACGGAACTACCATGCGGCATTACATACGGACATGCCTAGCATCTTTGCTCAACGTCGCACATGCACATGCCATACACGGTTCGAAGCGAATTGAAATGCTCTTTCTAATGAATATAAGATATTAAAAGTCGCATCAGGCATGTAGACATTATTAACGAAAGGATCATGCGCTGATGGTGTTGGCGACGCACAGGAGATGCTGCATGACACGCAGACGTATACAGCTTGGCATGCCAGTGCACATGGGCATGTTATACATCGTCTTGAACCCCATTTCCACGGGCTTTCATATGCACTATAGATGTTAAGGGTCTTCGAAAGGAAAGAGAAATTATAAATTAGGTATTGGCTAGGTCGACATAAGTCGGCGACGGAAGTCAAGCGGGGTAGAGAAGCGACACTATATGCAGACGTTTGCAGCTATGCACAGCATTGCAGATGTGCATGTTATGCATCGCCAGAAACCCCACGGAAAGACCTTTCAATTGAATCATAGATATTAGAAATCCAAAGAGTGATAACGAAATTAGAACGAAAGCCTACTTCCGCTACCGGCGCCGGCGCGACGGAACTACCATGCGGCATTACATACGGACATGCCTAGCATCTTTGCTCAACGTCGCACATGCACATGCCATACACCGTTCGAAGCGAATTGAAATGCTCTTTCTAATGAATATAAGATATTAAAAGTCGCATCAGGCATGTAGACATTATTAACGAAAGGATCATGCGCTGATGGTGTTGGCGACGCACAGGAGATGCTGCATGACACGCAGACGTATGCAGCTTGGCATGCCAGTGCACATGGGCATGTTATACATCGTCTTGAACCCCATTTCCACGGGCTTTCATATGCACTATAGATGTTAAGGGTCTTCGAAAGGAAAGAGAAATTATAAGGAGGTATTGGCTAGGTCGACATAAGTCGGCGACGGAAGTCAAGCGGGGTAGAGAAGCGACACTATATGCAGACGTTTGCAGCTATGCACAGCATTGCAGATGTGCATGTTATGCATCGCCAGAAACCCCACGGAAAGACCTTTCAATTGAATCATAGATATTAGAAATCCAAAGAGGGATAACGAAATTAGAACGAAAGCCTACTTCCGCTACCGGCGCCGTCGCGACGGAACTACCATGCGGCATTACATACGGACATGCCTAGCATCTTTGCTCAACGTCGCACATGCACATGCCATACACCGTTCGAAGCGAATTGAAATGCTCTTTCTAATGAATATAAGATATTAAAAGTCGCATCAGGCATGTAGACATTATTAACGAAAGGATCATGCGCTGATGGTGTTGGCGACGCACAGGAGATGCTGCATGACACGCAGACGTATGCAGCTTGGCATGCCAGTGCACATGGGCATGTTATACATCGTCTTGAACCCCATTTCCACGGGCTTTCATATGCACTATAGATGTTAAGGGTCTTCGAAAGGAAAGAGAAATTATAAGGAGGTATTGGCTAGGTCGACATAAGTCGGCGACGGAAGTCAAGCGGGGTAGAGAAGCGACACTATATGCAGACGTTTGCAGCTATGCACAGCATTGCAGATGTGCATGTTATGCATCGCCAGAAACCCCACGGAAAGACCTTTCAATTGAATCATAGATATTAGAAATCCAAAGAGTGATAACGAAATTAGAACGAAAGCCTACTTCCGCTACCGGCGCCGTCGCGACGGAACTACCATGCGGCATTACATACGGACATGCCTAGCATCTTTGCTCAACGTCGCACATGCACATGCCATACACCGTTCGAAGCGAATTGAAATGCTCTTTCTAATGAATATAAGATATTAAAAGTCGCATCAGGCATGTAGACATTATTAACGAAAGGATCATGCGCTGATGGTGTTGGCGACGCACAGGAGATGCTGCATGACACGCAGACGTATGCAGCTTGGCATGCCAGTGCACATGGGCATGTTATACATCGTCTTGAACCCCATTTCCACGGGCTTTCATATGCACTATAGATGTTAAGGGTCTTCGAAAGGAAAGAGAAATTATAAGGAGGTATTGGCTAGGTCGACATAAGTCGGCGACGGAAGTCAAGCGGGGTAGAGAAGCGACACTATATGCAGACGTTTGCAGCTTGGCATGCCAGTGCACATGGGCATGTTATACATCGTCTTGAACCCCATTTCCACGGGCTTTCATATGCACTATAGATGTTAAGGGTCTTCGAAAGGAAAGAGAAATTATAAATTAGGTATTGGCTAGGTCGACATAAGTCGGCGACGGAAGTCAAGCGGGGTAGAGAAGCGACACTATATCCAGACGTTTGCAGCTATGCACAGCATTGCAGATGTGCATGTTATGCATCGCCAGAAACCCCACGGAAAGACCTTTCAATTGAATCATAGATATTAGAAATCCAAAGAGTGATAACGAAATTAGAACGAAAGCCTACTTCCGCTACCGGCGCCGTCGCGACGGAACTACCATGCGGCATTACATACGGACATGCCTAGCATCTTTGCTCAACGTCGCACATGCACATGCCATACACCGTTCGAAGCGAATTGAAATGCTCTTTCTAATGAATATAAGATATTAAAAGTCGCATCAGGCATGTAGACATTATTAACGAAAGGATCATGCGCTGATGGTGTTGGCGACGCACAGGAGATGCTGCATGACACGCAGACGTATGCAGCTTGGCATGCCAGTGCACATGGGCATGTTATACATCGTCTTGAACCCCATTTCCACGGGCTTTCATATGCACTATAGATGTTAAGGGTCTTCGAAAGGAAAGAGAAATTATAAGGAGGTATTGGCTAGGTCGACATAAGTCGGCGACGGAAGTCAAGCGGGGTAGAGAAGCGACACTATATGCAGACGTTTGCAGCTATGCACAGCATTGCAGATGTGCATGTTATGCATCGCCAGAAACCCCACGGAAAGACCTTTCAATTGAATCATAGATATTAGAAATCCAAAGAGGGATAACGAAATTAGAACGAAAGCCTACTTCCGCTACCGGCGCCGTCGCGACGGAACTACCATGCGGCATTACATACGGACATGCCTAGCATCTTTGCTCAACGTCGCACATGCACATGCCATACACCGTTCGAAGCGAATTGAAATGCTCTTTCTAATGAATATAAGATATTAAAAGTCGCATCAGGCATGTAGACATTATTAACGAAAGGATCATGCGCTGATGGTGTTGGCGACGCACAGGAGATGCTGCATGACACGCAGACGTATGCAGCTTGGCATGCCAGTGCACATGGGCATGTTATACATCGTCTTGAACCCCATTTCCACGGGCTTTCATATGCACTATAGATGTTAAGGGTCTTCGAAAGGAAAGAGAAATTATAAGGAGGTATTGGCTAGGTCGACATAAGTCGGCGACGGAAGTCAAGCGGGGTAGAGAAGCGACACTATATGCAGACGTTTGCAGCTATGCACAGCATTGCAGATGTGCATGTTATGCATCGCCAGAAACCCCACGGAAAGACCTTTCAATTGAATCATAGATATTAGAAATCCAAAGAGTGATAACGAAATTAGAACGAAAGCCTACTTCCGCTACCGGCGCCGTCGCGACGGAACTACCATGCGGCATTACATACGGACATGCCTAGCATCTTTGCTCAACGTCGCACATGCACATGCCATACACCGTTCGAAGCGAATTGAAATGCTCTTTCTAATGAATATAAGATATTAAAAGTCGCATCAGGCATGTAGACATTATTAACGAAAGGATCATGCGCTGATGGTGTTGGCGACGCACAGGAGATGCTGCATGACACGCAGACGTATGCAGCTTGGCATGCCAGTGCACATGGGCATGTTATACATCGTCTTGAACCCCATTTCCACGGGCTTTCATATGCACTATAGATGTTAAGGGTCTTCGAAAGGAAAGAGAAATTATAAGGAGGTATTGGCTAGGTCGACATAAGTCGGCGACGGAAGTCAAGCGGGGTAGAGAAGCGACACTATATGCAGACGTTTGCAGCTTGGCATGCCAGTGCACATGGGCATGTTATACATCGTCTTGAACCCCATTTCCACGGGCTTTCATATGCACTATAGATGTTAAGGGTCTTCGAAAGGAAAGAGAAATTATAAATTAGGTATTGGCTAGGTCGACATAAGTCGGCGACGGAAGTCAAGCGGGGTAGAGAAGCGACACTATATCCAGACGTTTGCAGCTATGCACAGCATTGCAGATGTGCATGTTATGCATCGCCAGAAACCCCACGGAAAGACCTTTCAATTGAATCATAGATATTAGAAATCCAAAGAGTGATAACGAAATTAGAACGAAAGCCTACTTCCGCTACCGGCGCCGTCGCGACGGAACTACCATGCGGCATTACATACGGACATGCCTAGCATCTTTGCTCAACGTCGCACATGCACATGCCATACACCGTTCGAAGCGAATTGAAATGCTCTTTCTAATGAATATAAGATATTAAAAGTCGCATCAGGCATGTAGACATTATTAACGAAAGGATCATGCGCTGATGGTGTTGGCGACGCACAGGAGATGCTGCATGACACGCAGACGTATGCAGCTTGGCATGCCAGTGCACATGGGCATGTTATACATCGTCTTGAACCCCATTTCCACGGGCTTTCATATGCACTATAGATGTTAAGGGTCTTCGAAAGGAAAGAGAAATTATAAGGAGGTATTGGCTAGGTCGACATAAGTCGGCGACGGAAGTCAAGCGGGGTAGAGAAGCGACACTATATGCAGACGTTTGCAGCTATGCACAGCATTGCAGATGTGCATGTTATGCATCGCCAGAAACCCCACGGAAAGACCTTTCAATTGAATCATAGATATTAGAAATCCAAAGAGTGATAACGAAATTAGAACGAAAGCCTACTTCCGCTACCAGCGCCGTCGCGACGGAACTACCATGCGGCATTACATACGGACATGCCTAGCATCTTTGCTCAACGTCGCACATGCACATGCCATACACGGTTCGAAGCGAATTGAAATGCTCTTTCTAATGAATATAAGATATTAAAAGTCGCATCAGGCATGTAGACATTATTAACGAAAGGATCATGCGCTGATGGTGTTGGCGACGCACAGGAGATGCTGCATGACACGCAGACGTATACAGCTTGGCATGCCAGTGCACATGGGCATGTTATACATCGTCTTGAACCCCATTTCCACGGGCTTTCATATGCACTATAGATGTTAAGGGTCTTCGAAAGGAAAGAGAAATTATAAATTAGGTATTGGCTAGGTCGACATAAGTCGGCGACGGAAGTCAAGCGGGGTAGAGAAGCGACACTATATGCAGACGTTTGCAGCTATGCACAGCATTGCAGATGTGCATGTTATGCATCGCCAGAAACCCCACGGAAAGACCTTTCAATTGAATCATAGATATTAGAAATCCAAAGAGTGATAACGAAATTAGAACGAAAGCCTACTTCCGCTACCGGCGCCGGCGCGACGGAACTACCATGCGGCATTACATACGGACATGCCTAGCATCTTTGCTCAACGTCGCACATGCACATGCCATACACCGTTCGAAGCGAATTGAAATGCTCTTTCTAATGAATATAAGATATTAAAAGTCGCATCAGGCATGTAGACATTATTAACGAAAGGATCATGCGCTGATGGTGTTGGCGACGCACAGGAGATGCTGCATGACACGCAGACGTATGCAGCTTGGCATGCCAGTGCACATGGGCATGTTATACATCGTCTTGAACCCCATTTCCACGGGCTTTCATATGCACTATAGATGTTAAGGGTCTTCGAAAGGAAAGAGAAATTATAAGGAGGTATTGGCTAGGTCGACATAAGTCGGCGACGGAAGTCAAGCGGGGTAGAGAAGCGACACTATATGCAGACGTTTGCAGCTATGCACAGCATTGCAGATGTGCATGTTATGCATCGCCAGAAACCCCACGGAAAGACCTTTCAATTGAATCATAGATATTAGAAATCCAAAGAGGGATAACGAAATTAGAACGAAAGCCTACTTCCGCTACCGGCGCCGTCGCGACGGAACTACCATGCGGCATTACATACGGACATGCCTAGCATCTTTGCTCAACGTCGCACATGCACATGCCATACACCGTTCGAAGCGAATTGAAATGCTCTTTCTAATGAATATAAGATATTAAAAGTCGCATCAGGCATGTAGACATTATTAACGAAAGGATCATGCGCTGATGGTGTTGGCGACGCACAGGAGATGCTGCATGACACGCAGACGTATGCAGCTTGGCATGCCAGTGCACATGGGCATGTTATACATCGTCTTGAACCCCATTTCCACGGGCTTTCATATGCACTATAGATGTTAAGGGTCTTCGAAAGGAAAGAGAAATTATAAGGAGGTATTGGCTAGGTCGACATAAGTCGGCGACGGAAGTCAAGCGGGGTAGAGAAGCGACACTATATGCAGACGTTTGCAGCTATGCACAGCATTGCAGATGTGCATGTTATGCATCGCCAGAAACCCCACGGAAAGACCTTTCAATTGAATCATAGATATTAGAAATCCAAAGAGTGATAACGAAATTAGAACGAAAGCCTACTTCCGCTACCAGCGCCGTCGCGACGGAACTACCATGCGGCATTACATACGGACATGCCTAGCATCTTTGCTCAACGTCGCACATGCACATGCCATACACGGTTCGAAGCGAATTGAAATGCTCTTTCTAATGAATATAAGATATTAAAAGTCGCATCAGGCATGTAGACATTATTAACGAAAGGATCATGCGCTGATGGTGTTGGCGACGCACAGGAGATGCTGCATGACACGCAGACGTATACAGCTTGGCATGCCAGTGCACATGGGCATGTTATACATCGTCTTGAACCCCATTTCCACGGGCTTTCATATGCACTATAGATGTTAAGGGTCTTCGAAAGGAAAGAGAAATTATAAATTAGGTATTGGCTAGGTCGACATAAGTCGGCGACGGAAGTCAAGCGGGGTAGAGAAGCGACACTATATGCAGACGTTTGCAGCTATGCACAGCATTGCAGATGTGCATGTTATGCATCGCCAGAAACCCCACGGAAAGACCTTTCAATTGAATCATAGATATTAGAAATCCAAAGAGTGATAACGAAATTAGAACGAAAGCCTACTTCCGCTACCGGCGCCGGCGCGACGGAACTACCATGCGGCATTACATACGGACATGCCTAGCATCTTTGCTCAACGTCGCACATGCACATGCCATACACCGTTCGAAGCGAATTGAAATGCTCTTTCTAATGAATATAAGATATTAAAAGTCGCATCAGGCATGTAGACATTATTAACGAAAGGATCATGCGCTGATGGTGTTGGCGACGCACAGGAGATGCTGCATGACACGCAGACGTATGCAGCTTGGCATGCCAGTGCACATGGGCATGTTATACATCGTCTTGAACCCCATTTCCACGGGCTTTCATATGCACTATAGATGTTAAGGGTCTTCGAAAGGAAAGAGAAATTATAAGGAGGTATTGGCTAGGTCGACATAAGTCGGCGACGGAAGTCAAGCGGGGTAGAGAAGCGACACTATATGCAGACGTTTGCAGCTATGCACAGCATTGCAGATGTGCATGTTATGCATCGCCAGAAACCCCACGGAAAGACCTTTCAATTGAATCATAGATATTAGAAATCCAAAGAGGGATAACGAAATTAGAACGAAAGCCTACTTCCGCTACCGGCGCCGTCGCGACGGAACTACCATGCGGCATTACATACGGACATGCCTAGCATCTTTGCTCAACGTCGCACATGCACATGCCATACACCGTTCGAAGCGAATTGAAATGCTCTTTCTAATGAATATAAGATATTAAAAGTCGCATCAGGCATGTAGACATTATTAACGAAAGGATCATGCGCTGATGGTGTTGGCGACGCACAGGAGATGCTGCATGACACGCAGACGTATGCAGCTTGGCATGCCAGTGCACATGGGCATGTTATACATCGTCTTGAACCCCATTTCCACGGGCTTTCATATGCACTATAGATGTTAAGGGTCTTCGAAAGGAAAGAGAAATTATAAGGAGGTATTGGCTAGGTCGACATAAGTCGGCGACGGAAGTCAAGCGGGGTAGAGAAGCGACACTATATGCAGACGTTTGCAGCTATGCACAGCATTGCAGATGTGCATGTTATGCATCGCCAGAAACCCCACGGAAAGACCTTTCAATTGAATCATAGATATTAGAAATCCAAAGAGTGATAACGAAATTAGAACGAAAGCCTACTTCCGCTACCGGCGCCGTCGCGACGGAACTACCATGCGGCATTACATACGGACATGCCTAGCATCTTTGCTCAACGTCGCACATGCACATGCCATACACCGTTCGAAGCGAATTGAAATGCTCTTTCTAATGAATATAAGATATTAAAAGTCGCATCAGGCATGTAGACATTATTAACGAAAGGATCATGCGCTGATGGTGTTGGCGACGCACAGGAGATGCTGCATGACACGCAGACGTATGCAGCTTGGCATGCCAGTGCACATGGGCATGTTATACATCGTCTTGAACCCCATTTCCACGGGCTTTCATATGCACTATAGATGTTAAGGGTCTTCGAAAGGAAAGAGAAATTATAAATTAGGTATTGGCTAGGTCGACATAAGTCGGCGACGGAAGTCAAGCGGGGTAGAGAAGCGACACTATATCCAGACGTTTGCAGCTATGCACAGCATTGCAGATGTGCATGTTATGCATCGCCAGAAACCCCACGGAAAGACCTTTCAATTGAATCATAGATATTAGAAATCCAAAGAGTGATAACGAAATTAGAACGAAAGCCTACTTCCGCTACCGGCGCCGTCGCGACGGAACTACCATGCGGCATTACATACGGACATGCCTAGCATCTTTGCTCAACGTCGCACATGCACATGCCATACACCGTTCGAAGCGAATTGAAATGCTCTTTCTAATGAATATAAGATATTAAAAGTCGCATCAGGCATGTAGACATTATTAACGAAAGGATCATGCGCTGATGGTGTTGGCGACGCACAGATGCTGCATGACACGCAGACGTATGCAGCTTGGCATGCCAGTGCACATGGGCATGTTATACATCGTCTTGAACCCCATTTCCACGGGCTTTCATATGCACTATAGATGTTAAGGGTCTTCGAAAGGAAAGAGAAATTATAAGGAGGTATTGGCTAGGTCGACATAAGTCGGCGACGGAAGTCAAGCGGGGTAGAGAAGCGACACTATATGCAGACGTTTGCAGCTATGCACAGCATTGCAGATGTGCATGTTATGCATCGCCAGAAACCCCACGGAAAGACCTTTCAATTGAATCATAGATATTAGAAATCCAAAGAGTGATAACGAAATTAGAACGAAAGCCTACTTCCGCTACCGGCGCCGTCGCGACGGAACTACCATGCGGCATTACATACGGACATGCCTAGCATCTTTGCTCAACGTCGCACATGCACATGCCATACACCGTTCGAAGCGAATTGAAATGCTCTTTCTAATGAATATAAGATATTAAAAGTCGCGTCAGGCATGTAGACATTATTAACGAAAGGATCATGCGCTGATGGTGTTGGCGACGCACAGGAGATGCTGCATGACACGCAGACGTATGCAGCTTGGCATGCCAGTGCACATGGGCATGTTATACATCGTCTTGAACCCCATTTCCACGGGCTTTCATATGCACTATAGATGTTAAGGGTCTTCGAAAGGAAAGAGAAATTATAAGGAGGTATTGGCTAGGTCGACATAAGTCGGCGATGGAAGTCAAGCGGGGTAGAGAAGCGACACTATATGCAGACGTTTGCAGCTTGGCATGCCAGTGCACATGGGCATGTTATACATCGTCTTGAACCCCATTTCCACGGGCTTTCATATGCACTATAGATGTTAAGGGTCTTCGAAAGGAAAGAGAAATTATAAGGAGGTATTGGCTAGGTCGACATAAGTCGGCGACGGAAGTCAAGCGGGATAGAGAAGCGACACTATATGCAGACGTTTGCAGCTATACACAGCATTGCAGATGTGCATGTTATGCATTGCCAGAAACCCCACGGAAAGACCTTTCAATTGAATCATAGATATTAGAAATCCAAAGAGTGATAACGAAATTAGAACGAAAGCCTACTTCCGCTACCGGCGCCGGCGCGACGGAACTACCATGCGGCATTACATACGGACATGCCTAGCATCTTTGCTCAACGTCGCACATGCACATGCCATACACCGTTCGAAGCGAATTGAAATGCTCTTTCTAATGAATATAAGATATTAAAAGTCGCATCAGGCATGTAGACATTATTAACGAAAGGATCATGCGCT
>NW_027134031.1:0-2500 GCF_037392515.1 Haliotis asinina
TCTGCCCTAACAGTATCCGTTCACTTCATTTCTGGTGCTAACCCTAACCCTTGCCCTAACCGCATCCGTTCACTTCAATTCTGGTGCTAACCCTAACTTCTGCCCTAACCGTATCCGTTCACTTCATTTCTGGTGCTAACCCTAACTTCTGCCCTAACCGTATCCGTTCACTTCATATCTGGTGCTAACCCTAGGTCTTGCCCTAACCGTATCCGTTCAATTCATCTATGGTGCTAACCCTAAGTCCTGCCCTAACCGTATCCGTTAAGTCCATTTGCGGTGCTAACCCTAACTCTAGCCCTA
Source organism: Haliotis asinina (assembly GCF_037392515.1). Taxonomy (NCBI): domain Eukaryota; kingdom Metazoa; phylum Mollusca; class Gastropoda; order Lepetellida; family Haliotidae; genus Haliotis; species Haliotis asinina. The sequence goes on from NW_027134031.1 coordinate 304, forward strand.
ACCGCATCCGTTCACTTCATTTCTGGTGCTAACCCTAACTTCTGCCCTAACCGTATCCGTTAACTCGATTTGCGGTGCTTACCTTAACCCTAACCGTATCCGTTCACTCCATTTGCGGTGCTAACCCTAACCCTAACCCTAACCCTTACCGTATCCTTTAACTTCATCTGTGGTGCTAACCCTAGCTTTTGCCCTAACCGTATCCGTTCACTTCATATCTGGTGCTAACCCTAGGTCTTGCCCTAACCGTATCCGTTCACTTCATCTATGGTGCTAACCCTAAGCCCTGCCCTAACCGTATCCGTTAAGTCCATTTGCGGTGCTAACCCTAGGTCCTGCCCTAACCGTATCCGTTAACTCGATTTCTGGTGCTAACCCTAACCCTTGCCCTAACCGTATCCGTTAACTCGATTTCTGGTGCTAACCCTAACCCTTGCCCTAACCGTATCCGTTCACTTGATTTCTGGTGCTAACCCTAACTTCTGCCCTAACAGTATCCGTTAAGTCCATTTGCGGTGCTAACCCTAACCCTTGCCCTAACCGCATCCGTTCACTTCATTTCTGGTGCTAACCCTAGCTCTTGCCCTAACCGTATCCGTTCACTTCATCGATGGTGCTAACCCTAACTTCTGCCCTAACAGTATCCGTTCACTTCATTTCTGGTGCTAACCCTAACCCTAACTCCTGCCCTAACCGTATCCGTTCACTCCATTTGCGGTGCTAACCCTAACTCTTGCCCTAACCGTATCCGTTCACTCCATTTGCGGTGCTAACCCTAACCCTAACCCTAACCCTAACTTTTACCGTATCCTTTAACTTCATCTGTGGTGCTAACCCTAGCATTTGCCCTAACCGTATCCGTTCACTCCATTTGCGGTGCTAACCCTAACCCTAACCCTAACCCTAACCTTTACCGTATCCTTTAACTTCATCTGTGGTGCTAACCCTAGCTTTTGCCCTAACCGTATCCGTTCACTCGATGTGCGTTCTTAACCCTAGCTCTTGCCCTAATCTTAACTTCGTTTAAGGTGCCAGCCCTAGCCCTAGCCCTGCCCCTTCCCTAACGCGCTCCGTTACCTCCATCCATTTGGGGGGACAAACAACATTCCACGCCCGATATGATGGACAACAAAAGACGGGACGGGCGGACATGCCACGGCGGTCCCACCTACCAGCCTCTCGGACACTTGAACGCAAAAAAAAAGAAAAAAAAAAAGAGGTCTACAGCACCGGGAGTTCCCAGGCGGTCACCCATCCAAGTACTATCCCGGCCCGACAGGGATTAACTTCGCGGAGCAGACGAGAAGCGGTGCTTTACCAGTGGTGTGGCCGTAGACGTAAGCAAAACCATTTTCACACGATGTCTATCGCGTCTGGGGCAAGCATGCACAGTCACCTAAAAGTGAAAACGTTCGGAATGCCACCACGGGGTATGCGGAAATTAGGTCAAAAAAAGTCAAAACGATCGGGAACTTACCTCGAGGGTGCGATGACCTGCCGTGTTTTCGTCCAAATACCGAGGCCAAAATCACCAGTACGCAGAGTCGCCACTTCAAAATTCAAAACGCTCGGGAACTTACCTCCTGGGTACGATCACCTGCGATGTTGCCGTGTAAATACCGAGGCCAACATCAACAGTACGCAGAGTAACCTATTGCAAAGTCAAAACGCTCGGTAAGCTACCTCGAGGGTACGATGACCAGCCGTGTTTTCGTCAAAATACCGAGGCCAAAATCACCAGTACGCAGAGTCGCCGCTTCAAAATTCAAAACGCTCGGGAACTTACCTCGAGCCGTGTTGCCGTAAAAATCCCGAGCTCAATATCAAGACTACGCACTTAGGCCCTACGAAAAATCAGAACGCTCGGGCACCTACCTCGAAGTTACGAGGGTCTGCCGGGTTCCCGGAAAAAGCCCGAGCCACAACTCCACTTTCTCCCTAGGGATGCCTCAGGCCCTTCGGGGCCAAAGGCATCATTAGTCCTGCACGCCGGGCCCTGCTCCTTCAGTCCAGACAACTCCCCTTGAAGTCCGCAGGGGACACCCAAATGCCCGGGCCCCGGAGTTCGAGTCTTTCCCAGAGAAAAGGACGAGCTCTTCTGGTTTGACTGCCCTATTTTTAAAGAGTCCCCGGGCCAAAAGGCATCATTAGTCGTGAGACACGAGCCCCAAGCCCGAGAAGCACCTCCACGAATTAC
>NW_027134031.1:12500-13840 GCF_037392515.1 Haliotis asinina
ATGCATCCCACAACGCGCCCCACGGGTCACTCTCAAAAACACAATCTAAAAAAGCGCACCTCAACGGACTGAAAAACGGGACGGCGGCACGCCCGTCACGCCATACCTCCAAAAACATGAATCCCACAACGCGCCCCACAGGTTACTCTCAAAAACACAATCTGAAAAAGCCCACCTCAACGGACTGAAAAACGGGACGGCGGCACGCCCGTCACGCCATACCTCCAAAAACAGGCATCCCACAACGCGCCCCACGGGTCACTCTCAAAAACACAATCTAAAAAAGCCCACCTCAACGGACTGAAAAACGGGACGGTGGCACGCATGCCACACCATACCTCCAAAAACATGCACCCCACAACGCGCCCCACGGGTCACTCTCAAAAACACAATCTGAAAAAGCGCACCCCAACGGACTGAAAAACGGGACGGCGGCACGCCCGTCACGCAACAGCTCCAAAAACAGGCATCCCACAACGCGCCCCACAGGTCACTCTCAAAAACACAACCAAAAAAAGCGCGCCCCAACGGGCCGGCTCGATTTTTCGTCTTTACCATAACTTCTGCCCTAACCGTATCCGTTAACTCGATTTGTGGTGCTAACCCTAAGTCCAGCCCTAACCGTATCCGTTAAGTCCATTTGCGGTGCTAACCCTAACTCTTGCCCTAACCGTATCCGTTCACTTCATTTCTGGTGCTAACCCTAACTTCTGCCCTAACCGTATCCGTTAGCTCGATTTGTGGTGCTAACCCTAAGTCCAGCCCTAACCGTATCCGTTAAGTCCATTTGCGGTGCTAACCCTAGGTCTTGCCCTAACCGTATCCGTTCACTTCATCTACGGTGCTAACCCTAACTTCTGCCCTAACCGTATCCGTTAGCTCGATTTGTGGTGCTAACCCTAAGTCCAGCCCTAACCGTATCCGTTAAGTCCATTTGCGGCGCTAACCCTAGCTCTTGCCCTAACCGCATCCGTTCACTTCATTTCTGGTGCTAACCCTAACCCTTGCCCTAACCGCATCCGTTCACTTCATCTATGGTGCTAACCCTAAGTCCAGCCCTAACCGTATCCGTTAAGTCCATTTGCGGCGCTAACCCTAAGTCTTGCCCTAACCGTATCCGTTAAGTCGATTGGTGGTGCTAACCCTAACTCTTGCCCTAACCGTATCCGTTCACTCCATTTGTGGTGCTAACCCTAGGTCTTGCCCTAACCGTATCCGTTCACTTCATCTACGGTGCTAACCCTAACCCTTGCCCTAACCGTATCCGTTAAGTCGATTGGTGGTGCTAACCCTAACCCTAACCGTATCCGTTAGCTCGATTTCTAGTGCTAACCCTAACT
>NW_027134032.1:0-9764 GCF_037392515.1 Haliotis asinina
AAAGGTGATGGGAGTAAAGATAGGGTTGTTTTGAGTGGAATAGATTGTTCTAGTGTTGTGAATATGAACGTTGCTTCGTTTTGAGGCCCAACAGTGGTAATAGACCCCTATGGTGAGTTCTACCCTTGATTAATGGTTACCTGCTTCTGAATTTGTTGGAACTGATGAATTTGACAACAAAGTAAGCCGAAATAAACACTATTATAACAATGTGAGTGTCTGAGGTAATCCCCTGAGGGTCAAATTAAAGTTAAATGATGATAAAATCATGAAATATGATCACTGGACAGCTGAACATGTCACAAACCCTTGTTTTAAATGTAAACACTGAAGCATATGGTCAATTCTTTCTGTCTGACCCCTTTTGCATGTGAATCAACTTAATTTTCTTTCCTTTTTTAAAAAAAAATCCCCCTTTTTAACACATATGACTTTCAAAATTATTTTTTGTTTTATCTACAACTGTCTCATTGCTGTTTTGGATTTTATGATTTGACATTTAATGTAATAGCAACATTATTTTCAGCTTGCAGAATGCCTGTTGATGAATGGGAGGTGTGTATGCACACATACAGCAGAAACAGAAGCCTTCACATCCAATGTGGTATTTCGACAAGCCGGTCTGAAGTCTGTTGTTGACTGCGTCTAATCAAGCACACACCCTTTTCTTCGATATGCCTTACCACCTTGTATCAGTTGCAGTACTTGGATATATAGGTACATACAGTACATTTAAGTACCCCAGTCCAGTTAAAACACCACAATGTCTGACTGGTAACTTCCACCACTCGGTCAGCATCATCCATTAGAGGTTTCTGACCATGCTCTCTTAATGCCTCACTGTGCAGTATTTCTTTTTGCCAGACATGAATTAACTGCTGTACATGAACCCAAGAAGTTGATTAGATGTAAATAATAACAACTGACCCTTGTAGAATGGGTCTGACCACAAATTTTATTGACATGAGAGTGTGTGATGTCTTTAAATTATCTCCCTTGTTTACCCATAGACAATATGTGTTCTTGTCACCCAGTAACCCATAAATTATTGCAGAGAAACACTGTTTTTAGCTGATACTGTCAAATACTGTTAACTCTGAATAGAAATATTCAGTTTTGGGCAGGTTAACCAATCAATTTCCAAAATTATGAGGATATTTTCACTTTGTACCCTGTAAACTGGCTTATACATGAAACTGTCAAGTCTAACAACCTCAAAACAATACACAGTAAATAGTTTTGATTTCCTGGAAGTTTTTTAAAGTCTTAGCTTGAAGAATCAATAGATTCAAGCATAAGTTCCTATCATGCTGTGGTCTAAAAGTGACTTCATCTGTTTAAGGGGTCATTTGCCTTGATCGACGAACAGGCGGCAGGGTACTCTGATCAGTGTTCCAGACAGCTAGGCATTATGCATCTCCTCACTTAATACTTTCTGACAAACTTCATCAACCAGCCTTACATATGTCAAGATGCTAAAGCTGCTTAGTGTGAAATCTCTCCAATTTCTGGCCTGTATTCCATGATTTTGGTCTTTCAAAATATATTCTGGGTTGATATGATCTAGGCAGCCCCAGTCATGTATGGAATCAACCCATGACCCCCTTCTTTTGTGAAATAGGAGTAAACTCCCATGGTATATACATGATTTGAAAACTTTCTCTATGAAAGCAGAAATGCATTTTTGCAAAGCTTTGATGAAGTATACATGATGTAACTCTTACACCTCTATCAGTGCAGCAAATCTCTTTATTCTTTTGCCATAAAAGATATGTTGGACAGAAAAAAATATTGAGGTTTCATGCAGTTTTATTTTTTTTCTGAGAAGTTACATGTATATACAGTACATAAATCACAGATTGGCCTAGTGCAGATGCAGACCATTTTTTCTACAGGTTCCACTACACTATATCAGTATCACATGCTGCCCGAGCGAGGACCGTATGGAAACAACTCAAACGGACAGAGGCCTGTGACAGCTGTGATTGGATGAAATAGTGTAAGATGTGTATGTGTTTTAAAAGCACATCCACCCTGTTATTAAAATTGACCACAATTTTAAGTATTTAGTGCTGTCATTTTTATCACCATGGGTTATGCCTATGTGTGTACATATATTTGGAAGTAGGTGACATTCGGTGCGGAGCTGGGGGTTGATGTGTTCCGCTTCCTGTGCTTGGCAAATGTGCCGGACAAGTTGGCCACAACTTGTGTTTTATTGTAGCTTAGAGGCCAGACTGTGCCCATGTGTACATGGAATGGCTGTTGATAGCCTGGATATTTTTTAAAAAAATATAAGGTTACTATAGAAGTCTATGGGAAAACATTTGGTGTTGTGTAACCTGTAGGGTTCGAGCACATTTCAGTAAGTCATACTTTACATGCCTTCCTGTGTTTATTTCACCATGGAAACAAGTCAGTATTAATGTGGAGGCAAATTTAAAGGTGATGGGAGTAAAGATAGGGTTGTTTTGAGTGGAATAGATTGTTCTAGTGTTGTGAATATGAACGTTGCTTCGTTTTGAGGCCCAACAGTGGTAATAGACCCCTATGGTGAGTTCTACCCTTGATTAATGGTTACCTGCTTCTGAATTTGTTGGAACTGATGAATTTGACAACAAAGTAAGCCGAAATAAACACTATTATAACAATGTGAGTGTCTGAGGTAATCCCCTGAGGGTCAAATTAAAGTTAAATGATGATAAAATCATGAAATATGATCACTGGACAGCTGAACATGTCACAAACCCTTGTTTTAAATGTAAACACTGAAGCATATGGTCAATTCTTTCTGTCTGACCCCTTTTGCATGTGAATCAACTTAATTTTCTTTCCTTTTTTAAAAAAAAATCCCCCTTTTTAACACATATGACTTTCAAAATTATTTTTTGTTTTATCTACAACTGTCTCATTGCTGTTTTGGATTTTATGATTTGACATTTAATGTAATAGCAACATTATTTTCAGCTTGCAGAATGCCTGTTGATGAATGGGAGGTGTGTATGCACACATACAGCAGAAACAGAAGCCTTCACATCCAATGTGGTATTTCGACAAGCCGGTCTGAAGTCTGTTGTTGACTGCGTCTAATCAAGCACACACCCTTTTCTTCGATATGCCTTACCACCTTGTATCAGTTGCAGTACTTGGATATATAGGTACATACAGTACATTTAAGTACCCCAGTCCAGTTAAAACACCACAATGTCTGACTGGTAACTTCCACCACTCGGTCAGCATCATCCATTAGAGGTTTCTGACCATGCTCTCTTAATGCCTCACTGTGCAGTATTTCTTTTTGCCAGACATGAATTAACTGCTGTACATGAACCCAAGAAGTTGATTAGATGTAAATAATAACAACTGACCCTTGTAGAATGGGTCTGACCACAAATTTTATTGACATGAGAGTGTGTGATGTCTTTAAATTATCTCCCTTGTTTACCCATAGACAATATGTGTTCTTGTCACCCAGTAACCCATAAATTATTGCAGAGAAACACTGTTTTTAGCTGATACTGTCAAATACTGTTAACTCTGAATAGAAATATTCAGTTTTGGGCAGGTTAACCAATCAATTTCCAAAATTATGAGGATATTTTCACTTTGTACCCTGTAAACTGGCTTATACATGAAACTGTCAAGTCTAACAACCTCAAAACAATACACAGTAAATAGTTTTGATTTCCTGGAAGTTTTTTAAAGTCTTAGCTTGAAGAATCAATAGATTCAAGCATAAGTTCCTATCATGCTGTGGTCTAAAAGTGACTTCATCTGTTTAAGGGGTCATTTGCCTTGATCGACGAACAGGCGGCAGGGTACTCTGATCAGTGTTCCAGACAGCTAGGCATTATGCATCTCCTCACTTAATACTTTCTGACAAACTTCATCAACCAGCCTTACATATGTCAAGATGCTAAAGCTGCTTAGTGTGAAATCTCTCCAATTTCTGGCCTGTATTCCATGATTTTGGTCTTTCAAAATATATTCTGGGTTGATATGATCTAGGCAGCCCCAGTCATGTATGGAATCAACCCATGACCCCCTTCTTTTGTGAAATAGGAGTAAACTCCCATGGTATATACATGATTTGAAAACTTTCTCTATGAAAGCAGAAATGCATTTTTGCAAAGCTTTGATGAAGTATACATGATGTAACTCTTACACCTCTATCAGTGCAGCAAATCTCTTTATTCTTTTGCCATAAAAGATATGTTGGACAGAAAAAAATATTGAGGTTTCATGCAGTTTTATTTTTTTTCTGAGAAGTTACATGTATATACAGTACATAAATCACAGATTGGCCTAGTGCAGATGCAGACCATTTTTTCTACAGGTTCCACTACACTATATCAGTATCACATGCTGCCCGAGCGAGGACCGTATGGAAACAACTCAAACGGACAGAGGCCTGTGACAGCTGTGATTGGATGAAATAGTGTAAGATGTGTATGTGTTTTAAAAGCACATCCACCCTGTTATTAAAATTGACCACAATTTTAAGTATTTAGTGCTGTCATTTTTATCACCATGGGTTATGCCTATGTGTGTACATATATTTGGAAGTAGGTGACATTCGGTGCGGAGCTGGGGGTTGATGTGTTCCGCTTCCTGTGCTTGGCAAATGTGCCGGACAAGTTGGCCACAACTTGTGTTTTATTGTAGCTTAGAGGCCAGACTGTGCCCATGTGTACATGGAATGGCTGTTGATAGCCTGGATATTTTTTAAAAAAATATAAGGTTACTATAGAAGTCTATGGGAAAACATTTGGTGTTGTGTAACCTGTAGGGTTCGAGCACATTTCAGTAAGTCATACTTTACATGCCTTCCTGTGTTTATTTCACCATGGAAACAAGTCAGTATTAATGTGGAGGCAAATTTAAAGGTGATGGGAGTAAAGATAGGGTTGTTTTGAGTGGAATAGATTGTTCTAGTGTTGTGAATATGAACGTTGCTTCGTTTTGAGGCCCAACAGTGGTAATAGACCCCTATGGTGAGTTCTACCCTTGATTAATGGTTACCTGCTTCTGAATTTGTTGGAACTGATGAATTTGACAACAAAGTAAGCCGAAATAAACACTATTATAACAATGTGAGTGTCTGAGGTAATCCCCTGAGGGTCAAATTAAAGTTAAATGATGATAAAATCATGAAATATGATCACTGGACAGCTGAACATGTCACAAACCCTTGTTTTAAATGTAAACACTGAAGCATATGGTCAATTCTTTCTGTCTGACCCCTTTTGCATGTGAATCAACTTAATTTTCTTTCCTTTTTTAAAAAAAAATCCCCCTTTTTAACACATATGACTTTCAAAATTATTTTTTGTTTTATCTACAACTGTCTCATTGCTGTTTTGGATTTTATGATTTGACATTTAATGTAATAGCAACATTATTTTCAGCTTGCAGAATGCCTGTTGATGAATGGGAGGTGTGTATGCACACATACAGCAGAAACAGAAGCCTTCACATCCAATGTGGTATTTCGACAAGCCGGTCTGAAGTCTGTTGTTGACTGCGTCTAATCAAGCACACACCCTTTTCTTCGATATGCCTTACCACCTTGTATCAGTTGCAGTACTTGGATATATAGGTACATACAGTACATTTAAGTACCCCAGTCCAGTTAAAACACCACAATGTCTGACTGGTAACTTCCACCACTCGGTCAGCATCATCCATTAGAGGTTTCTGACCATGCTCTCTTAATGCCTCACTGTGCAGTATTTCTTTTTGCCAGACATGAATTAACTGCTGTACATGAACCCAAGAAGTTGATTAGATGTAAATAATAACAACTGACCCTTGTAGAATGGGTCTGACCACAAATTTTATTGACATGAGAGTGTGTGATGTCTTTAAATTATCTCCCTTGTTTACCCATAGACAATATGTGTTCTTGTCACCCAGTAACCCATAAATTATTGCAGAGAAACACTGTTTTTAGCTGATACTGTCAAATACTGTTAACTCTGAATAGAAATATTCAGTTTTGGGCAGGTTAACCAATCAATTTCCAAAATTATGAGGATATTTTCACTTTGTACCCTGTAAACTGGCTTATACATGAAACTGTCAAGTCTAACAACCTCAAAACAATACACAGTAAATAGTTTTGATTTCCTGGAAGTTTTTTAAAGTCTTAGCTTGAAGAATCAATAGATTCAAGCATAAGTTCCTATCATGCTGTGGTCTAAAAGTGACTTCATCTGTTTAAGGGGTCATTTGCCTTGATCGACGAACAGGCGGCAGGGTACTCTGATCAGTGTTCCAGACAGCTAGGCATTATGCATCTCCTCACTTAATACTTTCTGACAAACTTCATCAACCAGCCTTACATATGTCAAGATGCTAAAGCTGCTTAGTGTGAAATCTCTCCAATTTCTGGCCTGTATTCCATGATTTTGGTCTTTCAAAATATATTCTGGGTTGATATGATCTAGGCAGCCCCAGTCATGTATGGAATCAACCCATGACCCCCTTCTTTTGTGAAATAGGAGTAAACTCCCATGGTATATACATGATTTGAAAACTTTCTCTATGAAAGCAGAAATGCATTTTTGCAAAGCTTTGATGAAGTATACATGATGTAACTCTTACACCTCTATCAGTGCAGCAAATCTCTTTATTCTTTTGCCATAAAAGATATGTTGGACAGAAAAAAATATTGAGGTTTCATGCAGTTTTATTTTTTTTCTGAGAAGTTACATGTATATACAGTACATAAATCACAGATTGGCCTAGTGCAGATGCAGACCATTTTTTCTACAGGTTCCACTACACTATATCAGTATCACATGCTGCCCGAGCGAGGACCGTATGGAAACAACTCAAACGGACAGAGGCCTGTGACAGCTGTGATTGGATGAAATAGTGTAAGATGTGTATGTGTTTTAAAAGCACATCCACCCTGTTATTAAAATTGACCACAATTTTAAGTATTTAGTGCTGTCATTTTTATCACCATGGGTTATGCCTATGTGTGTACATATATTTGGAAGTAGGTGACATTCGGTGCGGAGCTGGGGGTTGATGTGTTCCGCTTCCTGTGCTTGGCAAATGTGCCGGACAAGTTGGCCACAACTTGTGTTTTATTGTAGCTTAGAGGCCAGACTGTGCCCATGTGTACATGGAATGGCTGTTGATAGCCTGGATATTTTTTAAAAAAATATAAGGTTACTATAGAAGTCTATGGGAAAACATTTGGTGTTGTGTAACCTGTAGGGTTCGAGCACATTTCAGTAAGTCATACTTTACATGCCTTCCTGTGTTTATTTCACCATGGAAACAAGTCAGTATTAATGTGGAGGCAAATTTAAAGGTGATGGGAGTAAAGATAGGGTTGTTTTGAGTGGAATAGATTGTTCTAGTGTTGTGAATATGAACGTTGCTTCGTTTTGAGGCCCAACAGTGGTAATAGACCCCTATGGTGAGTTCTACCCTTGATTAATGGTTACCTGCTTCTGAATTTGTTGGAACTGATGAATTTGACAACAAAGTAAGCCGAAATAAACACTATTATAACAATGTGAGTGTCTGAGGTAATCCCCTGAGGGTCAAATTAAAGTTAAATGATGATAAAATCATGAAATATGATCACTGGACAGCTGAACATGTCACAAACCCTTGTTTTAAATGTAAACACTGAAGCATATGGTCAATTCTTTCTGTCTGACCCCTTTTGCATGTGAATCAACTTAATTTTCTTTCCTTTTTTAAAAAAAAATCCCCCTTTTTAACACATATGACTTTCAAAATTATTTTTTGTTTTATCTACAACTGTCTCATTGCTGTTTTGGATTTTATGATTTGACATTTAATGTAATAGCAACATTATTTTCAGCTTGCAGAATGCCTGTTGATGAATGGGAGGTGTGTATGCACACATACAGCAGAAACAGAAGCCTTCACATCCAATGTGGTATTTCGACAAGCCGGTCTGAAGTCTGTTGTTGACTGCGTCTAATCAAGCACACACCCTTTTCTTCGATATGCCTTACCACCTTGTATCAGTTGCAGTACTTGGATATATAGGTACATACAGTACATTTAAGTACCCCAGTCCAGTTAAAACACCACAATGTCTGACTGGTAACTTCCACCACTCGGTCAGCATCATCCATTAGAGGTTTCTGACCATGCTCTCTTAATGCCTCACTGTGCAGTATTTCTTTTTGCCAGACATGAATTAACTGCTGTACATGAACCCAAGAAGTTGATTAGATGTAAATAATAACAACTGACCCTTGTAGAATGGGTCTGACCACAAATTTTATTGACATGAGAGTGTGTGATGTCTTTAAATTATCTCCCTTGTTTACCCATAGACAATATGTGTTCTTGTCACCCAGTAACCCATAAATTATTGCAGAGAAACACTGTTTTTAGCTGATACTGTCAAATACTGTTAACTCTGAATAGAAATATTCAGTTTTGGGCAGGTTAACCAATCAATTTCCAAAATTATGAGGATATTTTCACTTTGTACCCTGTAAACTGGCTTATACATGAAACTGTCAAGTCTAACAACCTCAAAACAATACACAGTAAATAGTTTTGATTTCCTGGAAGTTTTTTAAAGTCTTAGCTTGAAGAATCAATAGATTCAAGCATAAGTTCCTATCATGCTGTGGTCTAAAAGTGACTTCATCTGTTTAAGGGGTCATTTGCCTTGATCGACGAACAGGCGGCAGGGTACTCTGATCAGTGTTCCAGACAGCTAGGCATTATGCATCTCCTCACTTAATACTTTCTGACAAACTTCATCAACCAGCCTTACATATGTCAAGATGCTAAAGCTGCTTAGTGTGAAATCTCTCCAATTTCTGGCCTGTATTCCATGATTTTGGTCTTTCAAAATATATTCTGGGTTGATATGATCTAGGCAGCCCCAGTCATGTATGGAATCAACCCATGACCCCCTTCTTTTGTGAAATAGGAGTAAACTCCCATGGTATATACATGATTTGAAAACTTTCTCTATGAAAGCAGAAATGCATTTTTGCAAAGCTTTGATGAAGTATACATGATGTAACTCTTACACCTCTATCAGTGCAGCAAATCTCTTTATTCTTTTGCCATAAAAGATATGTTGGACAGAAAAAAATATTGAGGTTTCATGCAGTTTTATTTTTTTTCTGAGAAGTTACATGTATATACAGTACATAAATCACAGATTGGCCTAGTGCAGATGCAGACCATTTTTTCTACAGGTTCCACTACACTATATCAGTATCACATGCTGCCCGAGCGAGGACCGTATGGAAACAACTCAAACGGACAGAGGCCTGTGACAGCTGTGATTGGATGAAATAGTGTAAGATGTGTATGTGTTTTAAAAGCACATCCACCCTGTTATTAAAATTGACCACAATTTTAAGTATTTAGTGCTGTCATTTTTATCACCATGGGTTATGCCTATGTGTGTACATATATTTGGAAGTAGGTGACATTCGGTGCGGAGCTGGGGGTTGATGTGTTCCGCTTCCTGTGCTTGGCAAATGTGCCGGACAAGTTGGCCACAACTTGTGTTTTATTGTAGCTTAGAGGCCAGACTGTGCCCATGTGTACATGGAATGGCTGTTGATAGCCTGGATATTTTTTAAAAAAATATAAGGTTACTATAGAAGTCTATGGGAAAACATTTGGTGTTGTGTAACCTGTAGGGTTCGAGCACATTTCAGTAAGTCATACTTTACATGCCTTCCTGTGTTTATTTCACCATGGAAACAAGTCAGTATTAATGTGGAGGCAAATTT
>NW_027134033.1:2500-5000 GCF_037392515.1 Haliotis asinina
AAGCGAAGGGGGTCTTGCGAACGTTGCTGCGTGTCAGATGATTTGCCACGGAGACGAGGATCGAGACCCACCGTACTACCGAGGAGCAGCGCACGATACACGGAGAGTCAAGGGCGAGGCACCTGCAACTGAACCGAGATCACGCGCAAATATCTAACCACACGAGCAGCGTTCATGCGTCGTAGTATCCCCGAGGAGAAACCCGCCCGCATTCCGGATTACCGACACCCGGCGCACCGCGCCAGTCCCACCGAGAGCTGCCGTACAACACGAGCCGTTGCACTGCAGGCGGGACTGGCCTCCTTCACAATATCTGCCAACCCCGCCAATACGTTGGATAGTTAGCCTGTCACGCGGCCGACCCTCGCGTTCTAAAAAGTTAATATTTCTAAACCTATTCGGCCGATTCTCACGAAATTTTGCATGTATCTTCGTTATACTTTGTATTTTCCTCAGATATAATCAGCTTCGCGATAGACCCATTATATCTGGAGTTATGGCTTGGAAAAGAGGAAAAACCGTCTTTTTTCACACGAAACGAGACAATAAAAACGTTATATTTCCTACGGTATGGGACCGAACCCAATGAAACCTCACACACGGGTGCATCTCGTCTGTGTACCACTTTTGACAACCATTTACCATCATTTTGATACTCCTCTATGAAGCAGTACTCCATCTTTCAATAAAAATTATTCACTCCCAAGGCATCACACACATTAATACGACACATATGTGTAAATATGCAACCGATACGTGATATACCCTCCAGTTACACATACAACCTGCATTACTGCAGCTCTTCCAACATACATCTCACATGAAAACACCATCAGAGGGTCCACAGCAACCCGTACATGTATCCTCCTATCAAGGATTTTCGGTCTCTGGCCACATTCTGGAGTAGTAATACTGTTTGGGCGATGAACAGTGGTGACAACTACATAAATGCCAGTACCGACTGTTCGGCTGTACAAGTAACAGTCAAGAATACACATGATAAATGTTTCTGACAGTTAAAAATACCGCTCCTTCACACAATAATATAAACATAAGAGCACGCATTCGCCTTCTTATGTCTACATCGTATCACACATACATACATACATGAAATCTTTTCATATGTGACCTGTCTAGAGTTAGTATCGGGTATCTTATTCAAAAGGCTTACATGAAACATCCAGACTGATGTGGTCATATAGTCCGAAAGAGTTTCTTGTGGTAACAATTACACTGAGCTGAAATCACTTTAACCAGAGTTCACTGTACGTTTATAGGCCCCCTAAGCAGTCCATTAAGCACATAACTTCAATGGTTGTGTGCAAAGCAGCGAACGAGAGGTTAAAAACATATAAAACAGAAACAAAATACATCTTGAGTAAACAATGCAAACTTTCACCTCATAAAAGGTACGACAAATTCAACATACACATTTTCCAAATAAGCAATGAACTACATCAAATATATTTTCTCGTAGCTCCTTTCGGCATAGGAGCAACATAAATAGAAGAAATAACTCACATCTGTCTTCTGCCACATCCCAACGTGTTCCTCCCAACATGGAGGCATTGTGACTGACAAGATCCATGTGCTTCCGATCATGTGATCAGATTGCCAGGATGTGAATTCTTATCCATTCGCAAAAGTTTATACGGCAACCTGGCTTCGAACCTGCAACCTGTCTGTTTGAATATAACTAATTCCAGTGAATAAACCTTCGCACCACACGCACTTACACAGATATGTTGACAATTTTCAAATTAAAAAACAATTACTTTAAATAACGGTCAAAGCAAAAAGTTTGTGTTCTCCACTTACATAGTTACATGTCATATCTTTTATTAGACAGAAGTAACCGACATAAACTCAACAACGAACCCAATTCAAATAGCTCCTCATATGTATACATATTGTCGCTATTGTCATATATCACAGAGAGAGTGAGTGAGTGAGTGAGTGAGTGAGTGAGTGAGTGATAAAAAAGACACGGACAGAGGCTAAGACACAGACAGAATGAGTGTTAATAGGTTGTTCTTATCAAGTACACCTATACTGATAAATGATAAAGCAACACAGCTGTCACAGTAACGATATGTATTACATCCATCACTCCCATACTTCACTTGTACACCACCTAAACAGGCATTCAGTATTGTTGAGTGCATGAAACTGCACTAACAACAACAAGACTTTTTCTTTTTTAAACAACTTCAACAGGCACTTTTTCTTACCTGCCCCACATGGTGCACTCACATCCATACCATAAGACAGCATACCGGTTACAAATGTATGCGCACGATATCACGCAATTCTAAAGGTAAAGGTAATTGTAACTCTAACAACTATCCTAACCCACCTACCTTCCTATAGCTCCAACCTCTAGTAACTAAACTCTAGCTCCACTTCTACGTGCTACATTTACTTCATGTTTCATTCTTCCAAGCTGTAAACTTCACGTTTTTCAGCTCTTGGAATTAAAGACAATATTTCTACCGTTCAT